>NC_054486.1:111335811-111523311 GCF_017639515.1 Carcharodon carcharias
ACACTCCAAGTGTGAGAAAAGACACACTTCTTACCATACAAAACATTCCGATTACAGGCTGTAAGAGAGCAAATATATTTTGTCGGTGACAATGGTTACAGAATGAAGGTGGGTAAATGGAGTTAATGATCTGATTGATTGGTGGAGTAGACTCCAGGGACTAAATGGGTTCCTCCTGTTTACTGACATTGCAAACTGTCCCTCCTGCACGGTTTGGGGAGGGCTGGTTCCGATCCCAACCCTGGGACCATAATGCTTCCATCTGCCTCCCTCCTTTTCTATCATTCTCTGAGTCTCTGAAACCGGTCTGGGAATGTAACCCTCTGTGCTGCAGCTTTCACTCTGGTGAATCGGTGCTGCAGGAGGCAGCAGGACAGGAGCTGGCTGTGTTGTGAGTACCTGCATCGGTCCCAAGCTGTAGCACGAGCCTGTTCCCACCGCTGATTCAGGGCCTGAACTCTCCTGTAATCCAGGTCGCTGAGCGGCAGCTGGTAGCTCAGATGCTTCAAAGTCTCCAGACGGAGCGAGGCACTGCTTAACCTCAGCAGGTGGTCCTGTAACAAAAGCACAATTACAGGGAATTGGGCTGCACCTTGGTAGAAGAGGGGGTTGGAGAGAAGGTTAGAAATTGATGCAGCCACTCTCGGAGGGAACTACTCAGTCATTTGGTTTCAGCTGCTGAGAGTCAGGAGTCGGGTCAAATGCGAGACCAAGATAGCGATCAGCCCGATTCAGCCTCGGGCAGTGACCACAGGGAGGGATGGAGTCGGGAACAAGGGAATAGGGTTTGGAGTGGGGACAATGCCTTCAGTCTCCCCAGCGCATGGCTGAAGGGATTTTTTGCTGATCCAGTACTGGATGTCGGATAAGCAGCCTGATAACTTAGCAACAGTGGAGGGGTCGAGAGAGAGGGGGTAGTGAGGTGGAGCTGGGTGTTGTCAGGGTACATGTGAAAACTAACATGGTGCTTTTGGATAATGTCACCAAGGGTCAGCGTGTAGATGAGAAATAGGAGAGAGCCAAGGTTAGATCCTTGGGGAACACCAGAGGTAATAGTGTGGGGAGTGGGAAGAGGAGCTGTTGTAGGGGATGTTCTGGCTATTAAGAGATTGGTGAGAGCTGAACGGGGTGAGGGCAGTGACACATACCATCATTATCTCCATACAGGAATGTTCCGCTTCCTCTCTGCTGGAACTGTCCGATTTCAGTAACTGCTCTGACTCATTCACCAGAGTCTCCAAGCTGTGTAAACATCTCTGGAAATCCTCGTGCTGCTCCATCAACTCCTGTCACAGGAAGATATCAAGCAGACTGGTTAGTGAAGAGGACGGAGCAACCACTCTGTTAACTCAGATAGTAACAGCAGCCTTACTCAGGTGGACAGTTACCAAGGGGTGTTATCAGTCCCCAGGACATCAGTGGCCCTCAGTGGAGGGGTCAGTGCTTTTTTATTATAATAAAACACTGCTTAATATAATTAATGGTTACATAAATAAATATATTAATCTCTGCCCATAGTAACGCCTGGAGGAAGATATCTTGTATAAAAAATATTTAGCACAAATATATTATAATCTGTAACATATATAAATTAGTATTATAAATTAACACAGCATACTGCTTATAAAAGCAAAAAATTACATGTTTTATAAATGGTGCTACCTGTAATAGTTTATCACAGTGTGATAGGTATAGTGAGGATATTATATGAGATATATATATATATATATATATATATATAATGTCCTGCAGTGTGATATATATCATGGTTGTTATATATAACAGTGTATTGCGGTGTGATATACCATAGAGATTATATATAACAGAGAATTGCATTGTACTCCTCAGTTCAGTGCACAGCCTGATCCCAGCTGTTGGTGATTTTACCTGAATGTCTGGTATCTTCATTGACAGTATCCCCTCCAGACAGGACACTTTCCCTGACAGATAGCAACTATCTGATCGAAGCGCTGCAGACGACGAGCTGTCTATCTGTTTGGCCAATTCATCTGCAGCTACGCATACCTGTGAAAGCTCCTCCTGTAGAGTCCTGAGCCCACTCATCGATTCCTTTAAACATACCATTAAAGGACATCATTGAGAACCATTAGAAAACACACAGAAAAGATATAGTCAGCCTTTGTGAGTGCAACACTGGAGACCAGCAGGAGAGCAGTGCCTGGGGGCTGTATCCCAGCAGGAGAGCAGTGCCTGGGGGCTGTATCCCAGCAGGAAAGCAGTGCCCGGGGGCTGTATCCCAGCAGGAGAGCAGTGCCCGGGGGCTGTATCCCAGCAGGAGAGCAGTGCCCGGGGGCTGTATCCCAGCAGGAGAGCAGTGCCCGGGGGCTGTATCCCAGCAGGAGAGCAGTGCCCGGGGGCTGTATCCCAGCAGGATAGCAGTGCCCGGGGGCTGTATCCCAGCAGGAGAGCAGTGCCTGGGGGCTGTATCCCAGCAGGAGAGCAGTGCCCGGGGACTGTATCCCAGCAGGAGAGCAGTACCTGGGGCTGTATCCCAGCAGGAAAGCAGTGCCTGGGGGCTGTACCCAAGTACAAGTTCCACACTCCTACATCAGCCCCTCTCCATGTTCAAATTTCAGCAGTGAGCATGAGTGGCTATTCGACTGTGCAGGAATCACAGTCCTGGCCAGTCTTCAATCGCACATTTTTTCATGGCGTCAGTGATAAGACCAACATTACTGACCATTCATTGGTCGGCCTCAAATTAATGCAACTGAGTGTCTTGCTCAGCCACTTCAGAGGGTAGGTAGGTGCAGGGACAGGAATCACATACAGGCCCAGGCTCTGTGAGGGAGCCAGCTTTCCCCCCCTAAAGGGGTATTAGTGAACCAGGCCCAGGCTCTGTGAGGGAGGCAGCTTTCCCCCCCACCCCCCCAAGGGGTATTAGTCGGCTTTTTGTAACAATCCAACAGAACCACTTTTACAAAGGCCAGCCCTTTACAGACAGAGTCGATTAAAGGAGCTTAATTCCTCAAACAGTCCACAGCGGGGTTTATTTTCACATTCCCTGGGATTACTGATCGAGTAAAAGACCCACCACACCACAGGCGCTAGGTCAATGCACCTCAGATGCAGATTTGTGAAGCTCTGCTGGGCTGTAAAATAACAGAAGATATTTCGTCAATTTAAAGAAAAAAGTTCACAAAGTCAGAGATGTTTGTGAGATGCTGACCTGTACTTCCACAAGCTGGGTTTGCAGCTTCTCCTGGTTACTATCCTCTGCTGAGATCTCCATCACCAGGTACCTGCACCTCTCCTCCCTGCACTGTACCTTGGCCATTGTGGACCGGTACATGTCACTGAGTTGCTGCCAGAGCAGGGACAGAGTGCGAGCGGAGTGAAGCTGTTCTGTAATGTCCTGGTTAACACGTATCCACCTGCAACCATTGAAACAGATCATTAAACCATCCCATCACAGCCCAGAGAGACAAGAGCTTTCACCCACCTCCGTGCCTGCCATTCATAGTCACTTCCCTATCCCCCAGATACCCCCCGATTCCTGAAGGTGCTGACGCTCTCTGGGGTACAGGTCCCCTCCTCTCCTGAAGGTGCAGACTCTCACTGGGGTACAGGTCCCCTCCTCTCCTGAAGGTGCTGACTCTCACTGGGGTACAGGTCCCCTCCTCTCCTGAAGGTGCTGACTCTCACTGGGGTACAGGTCCCCTCCTCTCCTGAAGGTGCTGACTCTCACTGGGGTACAGGTCCCCCTCCTCTCCTGAAGGTGCTGACTCTCACTGGGGTACAGGTCCCCCTCTTCTCCTGAAGGTGCTGACTCTCACTGGCCTGTGATCAGTTTGATCCCTCACCCATCAACCCAGCTAAATTGGGATTGACCTGTTACTCCCTAGTCGGAGGTCGGACGGAGGTCGGACGGAGGTCGGACGGAGGGCGGACGGAGGTCGGACGGAGGGCGGACGGAGGTCGGACGGAGGGCGGACGGAGGTCGGACGGAGGTCAGACAGAGGTCAGACAGAGGTTAGACAGAGGTTAGACGACACAGCACAGGCTGTGGATGGATTCTGTTTCCACCTGGTCTGTAAAGCTCGGTACCACATTTTCCCCCAGATTGCGTGCGGAGGGGGAGGCTGGAGAACTTGGTACGGGCACTGTCACTGATTCTGTACCTGCTGTGCGTGTCCTCACACTTCTGTTCAAGTTGCTGTGCCAGTGGAGGGCTACATTCCTGACTCAGCCGCTGTGAAGTCTCCTGGAATATCCTGCAGCTGTCTGCACCACACTCCAGTGTGTCCTGCAGTGCCTGTGAAGATCGGAGGGAGAAGGGTGACACCAGTGCGCCTGTCTGAAACTTCAACCCTGCACAGAGCGTCGACATCAACCTTCCCTCTCTTATTTCCTGGGGTGCACAAGTGATTTAGTCAAGTGTGTAACCCCTTTAAATTTCTTTTGCATGGGTGCTGAGGTGAGGTTATTTGAAGGAATTGACTCGTACACACCCTGTGCAATGAATTTTGGGTTACTGCATCACTGTACAGTTTACAGGAATGTTGGCTGAGGGCTCAGCTTGAACTACTGAGTATGTGTTTTTCTCAAATACTGAATTAGAATAGTTGGAAAAGAGTTCAGCAGAAGAACTACTTTAAATCATAGGATTGTGCAGAACAGGAGGCTTTTCCACCCATCATGCCTCTGCCAGCCCTTTGAATGTGCTGTCCAATTCACGTCATTTCCCTGCCTTTTCTCCATAGCCCCGCAAATCATTTCCTTTTCAAACATTTCTCCAATTCCCTTTTGAAAGATATTATTGAATCTGCTTCCATCACACCTACAAAAACAAATTCAAAATCTTAAGAACTCGCTGCATAAAAGAATTCTTATCTCTGCTCTGCCTTTTTTTTTGCCAAATACCTTGAATCAGCATCCTCTAGTTTCTGATCCTTCCGTCACTGCTGGCAGTTCCTAATTTACTCTGTTAAACCCCCCTCATAACTCTGAATACCTCACATCCATTCACCCATTAACCTTCTCTGTCTGAGGGAGAACAATCCCAGCTTCTCCAGTCTCTCTGGTATAGCGAAAGTCTCTCACCCTCGTACGATTTTAGTAAATGCCCTCTGCAGCTTCCCCTGGTCTTGGGAGAGTGTGGTCACAATTACTGCTGCTGAGACCTAACGAGTGACTTATAAAGGTTTAACCACAGAACTGACCTGCAGAGTCTCCACCTGAGCCCTGACAGATTCCAGTGAACTGATAAGGGGTGTGCAGTGCTCCAGGGAGTATCGAGCCCTCAGAATATTCCCGTTAACTTCCTCATACGAGTCTTGGTAGGTTGTCCACAGCTGTAGCTGGGAAGTGAGGATGGATTCCACTTGGCTCACCTACTCAGCACGTGGAAAGAGAAGGAATTACAATTAACTCCTGCCAAGTTCCTTGGGTTGGTCTCAAAGAGCTTCATATGGAGTTCCCTCTCAACTGACCCCAACTCGATACTTTGCCCAAAACACGAGAAAAGTCGGTTCTACCTGGCTGTCCAGATTCCTCCATGAGTCACTCAGTTGGTCCAGCTCCTTTGTGATGTTGGTGTGTGATTCTGGGTCACTGCTCCCTGTCACCAGAGGAACTGAATGTCTCAACCTTTCCAACTCCATCTCCTTCCCCTTCAGACTCTCACCCAGTTCCTGATGGCACAAAGATACCTTCATCAATCACCATCACTCCTCATTCTACACACTCACCTCTGTATGAGACGACTGTTTAAATGACCCTTCACAATATGGAGCTATCATCCAATCCCTCGATTAGATTCCAGTCTGTCACTCACTCCCAGGTATATGGGACAAAGGGCTAGTCTTATAAAGAAAGGTTGGGCAGGCTGGGCCTATAGCCATTGGATTTTGGAAGAAGGAGAGGCAATCTTATTGAAACAGATAAGATCCTGAGGGGATTTGACAAGGTGGATGCCTGGAGAATGTTTCCTCTTATGGGAGAGACCAGAACTAGGGAGCATGGTTTAGGAATAAGAGGTCTCCCTTTTAAGATGGAAATGAGGAGAATTTTTTTCCCCTCAGAGGGTCATTAGTCTGTAGAATTCTCTTCTCCAGAGACAATGGAGGCTGGATCATTGAATTTATTTTCAAGGCTGAGTTAGGCAGATTCTTGATTGACAAGGGAGTCGAGGATTATGGGGGGTAGGCACGAAAGTGGAGTTAGGATAATAGTCAGATCAGCCATGATCAGGCTCAAATGGTCCACTCCAGCCCCTAAATCCATGTATCTGTTATTCTATATATAAACCGCCCGAACCCCTCGATTAGACTCCAGTCTGTAACTCACGCCCGGGTATCTGTTATTCTATATATTAACCCCGAACCCCTCGATTAGATTCCAGTCTGTATCTCACTCCCGGGTATCTGTTATTCTATATATAAACCCCCCGAACCCCTCGATTAGATTCCAGTCTGTAACTCACTCCCGGGTATCTGTTATTCTATATATAAACCACTCCGAAACCCTCGATTAGATTCCAGTCTGTAACTCACTCCCGGGTATCTGTTATTCTATATATAAACCACTCCGAACCCCTCGATTAGATTCCAAACTGTAACTCACTCCCAGGTATCTGTTATTCTATATATAAACCACCCGAACCCCTCGATTAGATTCCAGTCTGTAACTCACTCCCGGGTATCTGTTGTTCTATATATAAACCACCCCGAACCCCTCGATTAGATTCCAGTCTGTAACTCACTCCCGGGTATCTCTTATTCTATATATAAACGCCACGCCCCCGAACCCCTCGATTAGATTCCAGTCTGCAACTCACTCCTGGGTATCTGTTATTATACATATAAACCCCCCCCAAATCCCTCAATTAGATTCTAGTCTGTAACTCACTCCCGGGTATCTGTTATTCTATATATAAACCCCCCAAACCCCTCTATTAGATTCCAGTCTATAACTCACTCCCGGGCATCTGTTATTCTATATATAAACTACCCGAGCCCCTCAATTAGATTCCAGTCTGTAACTCACTCCCAGGTATCTATTATTCTATATATAAACCCCCCCAAACCCCTCGATTAGATTCCAGTCTATAACTCACACCTGGGTATCTGTTATTCTATATATAAACCACCCCGAACCCCTCGATTAGATTCCAGTCTGTAACTCACTCCCGGGTATCTGTTATTCTATATATAAACCCCACCAAACCCCTCGATTAGATTCCAATCTCCAACTCACTCGTGGGTATCTGTTATTCTATGTATAAATGACCCCGAACCCCTTGATTAGATTCCACTCTGTAACTCACTCCCGGCTATCTGTTATTCTATGTATTAACGCCGAACCCCTCGATTAGATTCCAGTCTGTATCTCACTCCCGGGTATCTGTTATTCTATATATAAACCACCCCGAACCCCTCGATTAGATTCCAGTCTGTAACTCATTCCCGGGTATCAGTTATTCTATATATAAACCACCCCGAACCACTCGATTAGATTCCAATCTGTAACTCACTCCTGGGTATCTGTTATTCTATATATAAACCCCGAACCCCTCGATGAGATTCCAGTCTGTAACTCATTCCCGGGTATCAGTTATTCTATATATAAACCACCCCGAACCACTCGATTAGATTCCAATCTGTAACTCACTCCTGGGTATCTGTTATTCTATATATAAACCCCGAACCCCTCGATTAGATTCCAGTCTGTAACTCACTCCTGGGCATCTGTTATTCTATATATAAACCCCCCCAAACCCCTCGATGAGATTCCAGTCTGTAACTCATTCCCGGGTATCAGTTATTCTATATATAAACCACCCCGAACCACTCGATTAGATTCCAATCTGTAACTCACTCCTGGGTATCTGTTATTCTATATATAAACCTCCCCAAACCTCTCGATGAGATTCCAGTCTGTAACTCATTCCCGGGTATCAGTTATTCTATATATAAACCACCCCGAACCACTCGATTAGATTCCAATCTGTAACTCACTCCTGGGTATCTGTTATTCTATATATAAACCCCGAACCCCTCGATTAGATTCCAGTCTGCAACCCATTCCCGGGTATCTGTTATTCTATATATAAACCCCCCCTCAAACCCCTCGATTAGATTCCAGTCTGTAACTCACTCCCGAGTATCTCTTATTCTATATATAAACCCCCCTGAACCCCTTGATTAGATTCCAGTCTGTAACTCACTGCCGGGTATCTGTTATTCTATACATAAACCCCCTGAACCTCTCAATTAGATTCCAGTCTGTAACTCACTCCCAGGTATCTGTTATTCTATATATAAACCCACCTGAACCCCTTGATTAGATTCCAGTCTGTAACTCACGCCCGGGTATCTGTTATTCTATATATTAACCCCGAACCCCTCGATTAGATTCCAGTCTGTATCTCACTCCTGGGTATCTGTTATTCTATATATAAACCACCCCGAACCCCTCGATTAGATTCCAGTCTGTAACTCACCCCCAGGTATCTGTTATTCTATATATAAACCACCCCGAACCCCTCGATTAGATTCCAGTCTGTAACTCACCCCCGGGTATCTGTTATTCTATATATAAACCACCCCGAACCCCTCGATTAGATCCCAGTCTGTAACTCACCCCCGGGTATCTGTTATTCTATATATAAACCCCCAAACCCGTCGATTAGATTCCAGTCTGTAACTCACTCCCGGGTATCTGTTATTCTGTATATAAACCCCCAAACCCCTCGATTAGATTCCAGTCTGTAACTCACTCCCGGGTATCTGTTATTCTATATATAAACCCCCAAACCCCTCGATTAGATTTCAGTCTGTAACTCACTCCCGGGTATCTGTTATTCTATATATAAACGCCTCTGAACCCCTCGATTAGATTCCAGTCTGTAACTCACTCCCAGGTATCTGTTATTCTATATATAAACCACCCGAAACCCTCAATTAAGATTCCAGTCTGTAACTCACTCCCGGGTATCTATTATTCTATATATAAACCCCCCCAAACCCCTCGATTAGATTCCAGTCTGTAACTCACTCCCGGGTATCTGTTATTCTATATATAAACCACCCCGAACCCCTCGATTAGATTCCAGTCTGTAACTCACTCCCGGGTATCTGTTATTCTATATATAAACCACCCCGAACCCCTCGATTAGATCCCAGTCTGTAACTCACTCCCGGGTATCTGTTATTCTATATATAAACCCCCAAACCCCTCGATTAGATTCCAGTCTGTAACTCACTCCCGGGTATCTGTTATTCTATATATAAACCCCCAAACCCCTCGATTAGATTCCAGTCTGTAACTCACTCCCGGGTATCTGTTATTCTATATATAAACCCCTCGATTAGATTTCAGTCTGTAACTCACTCCCGGGTATCTGTTATTCTATATATAAACGCCTCTGAACCCCTCGATTAGATTCCAGTCTGTAACTCACTCCCAGGTATCTGTTATTCTATATATAAACCACCCGAAACCCTCAATTAAGATTCCAGTCTGTAACTCACTCCCGGGTATCTATTATTCTATATATAAACACCCCCAAACCCCTCGATTAGATTCCAGTCTGTAACTCACTCCCGGGTATCTGTTATTCGAGATATAAACCACCCTGAACCCCTCGATTAGATTCCAGTCTGTAACTCACTCCCGAGTATCTCTTATTCTATATATAAAACCCCCTGAACCCCTTGATTAGATTCCAGTCTGTAACTCACTCCCGGGTATCTGTTATTCTATATATAAACCCCCAAACCCCTCGATTAGATTCCAGTCTGTAACTCACTCCCGGGTATCTGTTATTCTATATATAAACCCCCAAACCCCTCGATTAGATTTCAGTCTGTAACTCACTCCCGGGTATCTGTTATTCTATATATAAACGCCTCTGAACCCCTCGATTAGATTCCAGTCTGTAACTCACTCCCAGGTATCTGTTATTCTATATATAAACCACCCAAAACCCTCAATTAAGATTCCAGTCTGTAACTCACTCCCGGGTATCTATTATTCTATATATAAACCCCCCCAAACCCCTCGATTAGATTCCAGTCTGCAACTCACTCCCGGGTATCTGTTATTCTATATATAAACCACCCTGAAAATCTCGATTAGATTCCAGTCTGTAACTCACTCCCGAGTATCTCTTATTCTATATATAAACCCCCCTGAACCCCTTGATTAGATTCCAGTCTGTAACTCACTGCCGGGTATCTGTTATTCTAGACATAAACCCCCCGCAAACCCCTCAATTAGATTCCAGTCTGTATCTCGCTCCTGGGTATCTGTTATTCTATATATAAACCCCCCGAACCCCTCAATTAGATTCCAGTCTGTAACTCACTCCTGGGTATCTGTTATTCTATATATTAACCCCGAACCCCTCGATTAGATTCCAGTCTGTAACTCAGTCCCGGGTATCTGTTATTCTATATATAAACCACCTCGAACCCCTCGATTAGATTCCAGTCTGTAACTCACCCCCAGGTATCTGTTATTCTATATATAAACCACCCCGAACCCCTCGATTAGATTCCAGTCTGTAACTCACCCCCGGGTATCTGTTATTCTATATATAAACCACCCCGAACCCCTCGATTAGATTCCAGTCTGTAACTCACTCCCGGGTATCTGTTATTCTATATATAAACCCCCAAACCCCTCGATTAGATTCCAGTCTGTAACTCACTCCCGGGTATCTGTTATTCTATATATAAACCCCCAAACCCCTCGATTAGATTCCTGTCTGTAACTCACTCCCGGGTATCTGTTATTCTATATATAAACCACCCCGAACCCCTCGATTAGATTCCAGTCTGTAACTCACCCCCGGGTATCTGTTATTCTATATATAAACCACCCCGAACCCCTCGATTAGATCCCAGTCTGTAACTCACTCCCGGGTATCTGTTATTCTATATAAAAACCCCCAAACCCCTCGATTAGATTCCAGTCTGTAACTCACTCCCGGGTATCTGTTATTCTATATATAAACCCCCAAACCCCTCGATTAGATTCCAGTCTGTAACTCACTCCCGGGTATCTGTTATTCTATATATAAACCCCCAAACCCCTCGATTAGATTTCAGTCTGTAACTCACTCCCGGGTATCTGTTATTCTATATATAAACGCCTCTGAACCCCTCGATTAGATTCCAGTCTGTAACTCACTCACAGGTATCTGTTATTCTATATATAAACCACCCGAAACCCTCAATTAAGATTCCAGTCTGTAACTCACTCCCAGGTATCTGTTATTCTATATATAAACCCCCCCAAACCCCTCGATTAGATTCCAGTCTGTAACTCACTCCCGGGTATCTGTTATTCTATATATAAACCACCCCGAACCCCTCGATTAGATTCCAGTCTGTAACTCACTCCCGGGTATCTGTTATTCTACATATAAACCACCCCGCACCCCTCGATTAGATCCCAGTCTGTAACTCACTCCCGGGTATCTGTTATTCTATATATAAACCCCCAAACCCCTCGATTAGATTCCAGTCTGTAACTCACTCCCGGGTATCTGTTATTCTATATATAAACCCCCAAACCCCTCGATTAGATTCCAGTCTGTAACTCACTCCCGGGTATCTGTTATTCTATATATAAACCCCCAAACCCCTCGATTAGATTTCAGTCTGTAACTCACTCCCGGGTATCTGTTATTCTATATATAAACGCCTCTGAACCCCTCGATTAGATTCCAGTCTGTAACTCACTCCCAGGTATCTGTTATTCTATATATAAACCACCCGAAACCCTCAATTAAGATTCCAGTCTGTAACTCACTCCCGGGTATCTATTATTCTATATATAAACACCCCCAAACCCCTCGATTAGATTCCAGTCTGTAACTCACTCCCGGGTATCTGTTATTCTATATATAAACCACCCTGAACCCCTCGATTAGATTCCAGTCTGTAACTCACTCCCGAGTATCTCTTATTCTATATATAAACCCCCCTGAACCCCTTGATTAGATTACAGTCTGTAACTCACTCCCGGGTATCTGTTATTCTATATATAAACCCCCAAACCCCTCGATTAGATTCCAGTCTGTAACTCACTCCCGGGTATCTGTTATTCTATATATAAACCCCCAAACCCCTCGATTAGATTTCAGTCTGTAACTCACTCCCGGGTATCTGTTATTCTATATATAAACGCCTCTGAACCCCTCGATTAGATTCCAGTCTGTAACTCACTCCCAGGTATCTGTTATTCTATATATAAACCACCCGAAACCCTCAATTAAGATTCCAGTCTGTAACTCACTCCCGGGTATCTATTATTCTATATATAAACCCCCCCAAACCCCTCGATTAGATTCCAGTCTGTAACTCACTCCCGGGTATCTGTTATTCTATATATAAACCACCCTGAACCCCTCGATTAGATTCCAGTCTGTAACTCACTCCCGAGTATCTCTTATTCTATATATAAACCCCCCTGAACCCCTTGATTAGATTCCAGTCTGTAACTCACTGCCGGGTATCTGTTATTCTATACATAAACCCCCCGCAAACCCCTCAATTAGATTCCAGTCTGTAACTCACTCCCAGGTATCTGTTATTCTATATATAAACCCACCTGAACCCCTTGATTAGATTCCAGTCTGTAACTCACTCCAGGGTATCTGTTATTCTATATATTAACCCCGAACCCCTCGATTAGATTCCAGTCTGTAACTCAGTCCCGGGTATCTGTTATTCTATATATAAACCACCTCGAACCCCTCGATTAGATTCCAGTCTGTAACTCACCCCCAGGTATCTGTTATTCTATATATAAACCACCCCGAACCCCTCGATTAGATTCCAGTCTGTAACTCACCCCCGGGTATCTGTTATTCTATATATAAACCACCCCGAACCCCTCGATTAGATTCCAGTCTGTAACTCACTCCCGGGTATCTGTTATTCTATATATAAACCCCCAAACCCCTCGATTAGATTCCAGTCTGTAACTCACTCCCGGGTATCTGTTATTCTATATATAAACCCGCAAACCCCTCGATTAGATTCCTGTCTGTAACTCACTCCCGGGTATCTGTTATTCTATATATAAACCACCCCGAACCCCTCGATTAGATCCCAGTCTGTAACTCACTCCCGGGTATCTGTTATTCTATATATAAACCACCCGAAACCCTCAATTAAGATTCCAGTCTGTAACTCACTCCCGGGTATCTATTATTCTATATATAAACCCCCCCAAACCCCTCGATTAGATTCCAGTCTGTAACTCACTCCCGGGTATCTGTTATTCTATATATAAACCAACCCAAACACCTCGATTAGATTCCAGTCTGTAACTCAGTCCCGGGTATCAGTTATTCTATATATAAACCACCCCGAACCCCTCGATTAGATTCCAGTCTGTAACTCACCCCCAGGTATCTGTTATTCTATATATAAACCACCCCGAGCCCCTCGATTAGATTCCAGTCTGTAACTCACTCCCGGGTATCTGTTATTCTATATATAAACCCCCAAACCCCTCGATTAGATTCCAGTCTGTAACTCACTCCCGGGTATCTGTTATTCTATATATAAACCCCCAAACCCCTCGATTAGATTCCTGTCTGTAACTCACTCCCGGGTATCTGTTATTCTATATATAAACCACCCCGAACCCCTCGATTCGATTCCAGTCTGTAACTCACCCCCGGGTATCTGTTATTCTATATATAAACCACCCCGAACCCCTCGATTAGATCCCAGTCTGTAACTCACTCCCGGGTATCTGTTATTCTATATATAAACCCCCAAACCCCTCGATTAGATTCCAGTCTGTAACTCACTGCCGGGTATCTGTTATTCTATATATAAACCCCCAAACCCCTCGATTAGATTCCAGTCTGTAACTCACTCCCGGGTATCTGTTATTCTATATATAAACCCCCAAACCCCTCGATTAGATTTCAGTCTGTAACTCACTCCCGGGTATCTGTTATTCTATATATAAACGCCTCTGAACCCCTCGATTAGATTCCAGTCTGTAACTCACTCCCAGGTATCTGTTATTCTATATATAAACCACCCGAAACCCTCGATTAGATTCCAGTCTGTAACTCACTCCCGGGTATCTGTTATTCTATATATAAACCACCCCGAAACCCTCGATTAGATTCCAGTCTGTAACTCACTCCCGGGTATCTGTTATTCTATATATAAACCCCCAAACCCCTCGATTAGATTCCAGTCTGTAGCTCACTCCCGGGTATCTGTTATTCTATATATAAACCCCCAAACCCCTCGATTAGATTCCTGTCTGTAACTCACTCCCGGGTATCTGTTATTCTATATATAAACCACCCTGAACCCCTCGATTAGATCCCAGTCTGTAACTCACTTCCGGGTATCTGTTATTCTATATATAAACCCCCAAACCCCTCGATTAGATTCCAGTCTGTAACTCACTCCCGGGTATCTGTTATTCTATATATAAACCCCCAAACCCCTCGATTAGATTCCAGTCTGTAACTCACTCCCGGGTATCTGTTATTCTATATATAAACCCCCCCAAACCCCTCGATTAGATTCCAGTCTGTAACTCACTCCCAGGTATCTGTTATTCTATATATAAACCAACCCGAACACATCGATTAGATTCCAGTCTGTAACTCAGTCCCGGGTATCTGTTATTCTATATATAAACCACCCTGAACCCCTCGATTAGATTCCAGTCTGTAACTCACTCCCGGGAATCTGTTATTCTATATATAAACCCCCCCGAACCCCTCGATTAGATTCCAATCTGTAACTCACTCCCGGGTATCTGTTATTCTATATATAAACCACCCGAAACCCTCGATTAGATTCCAGCCTCCTGGGTATCTGTTATTCTAATTAACCACAGCCTTGCCGAAACCAAGCGAGGGGGCAGTTAAACAAGAAGAATGACCTACCCTTTCCAATCCCACTGACTTCCGGACAAGTCTGAAAATTAATCTGTTCTTTTGAGCAGGAGATCTCCGAGCGGAGTCTGAGACAATAGGTTAAAATCGATCTGCTGGCTGGCTAGTGACTTCCATCTATTGAAGGCACTGTGTGTCGTCGGGAGATGGTGCAAGGAGTGTTGATATGAATGCAGTGAGAAGGTGAGGAGGAGGGAGACAGAATTGAACAGTGGATTTTGCAGCTAAAGTGCAAAGGGTACAGTTAAAGTGCGGCTGATCAGCGTGGTACCTGGATTTTGGGGAGGGTGTACAGAACCCGTTACCTGGCAGTCGGACAGTGCATTTATGACTGCGGTGTGGCTGCGCCTATCCTTCCCCAGCTGCTCCCCCTGTGCTTCCAGCCAGCTGCTAAATGACTTCACACTGTGTTCATATTCTGTCCACGATTCAAGCAGCATCTCCAAATCCAGCATCTGCAGTGTGACAGAGAGGATACAAACCAGACAGGAGGTCATACAAAAATACTTGCAGAAGCAGGCCATTCTGTCCATCAGCTCTGCAATGTATTCCTCCATTAATGACACAGCCCAATCCCACTCTCCTACTCGCTTCGCACACCGTGTTCACTGAGATGACACCAGACTCCATTTCACATTGGACGTTTAAATCAGACCAAGGCCGCCGCTATCTGTTTGCTCCAGGCTGATGTTAGAGAGGTAGGAGGTTAGGATCAAACACACTGCAATCCCAATACTCTCCCCTCACCTGGTGCTGGGCTGAGCACACTCACCTTCCTATTCAGGTTTCGGGTCAGTCTCTGCCATAGAAAGTTCAGAGCTCCCAGACACTCTGCAAAGTCTGTTTTCTCATAGCGATCGCTCTCCACATCCTGACTACTCATCTGAAGCACCGACTGATTAACAAAATCCACCGTTAGCTGCCTGCAGCTCACCTCCATTTGGTAATCCTTAGGGAGGAGAAGAGTCAAATCATTGAACAAAGAACCACCTCATTCTCACCGTCACAAGCCACCCCTCTCTCCCTCACCCCCACCACCCTCACCCCCACCCCAACCCCCACTGACCGGCCTCCCCCCATACCAAGCCACATGCCATTTATCAGCCTGGATATTGTCCAGGTCTTGCTGCATATCAACATGGACTGCTTCAGTACCTGAGGAGTTGTGAATGGTGCTGAACATTGTGCAATCATCAGCGAACATCCCCACTTCTGACCTAATGATGGAAGGAAGGTCATTGGTGAAGCAGCTGAAGATGGTTGGGCCGAGGACACTACCCTGAGGAACTCCTGCAGTGATGCCCTGGAGCTGAGATGACTGACCTCCAACAACCACAACCATCTTCCTTTGTGCTAGGTATGACTCTGACCAGTGGAGAGTTTCCCAGATTCCCATCAACTTCCACCTTAAACATTCACTCCCTCCATCACTAATGCACAGGCAGCAGTGTGTCTACCATCTACAAGAGGCACTGCAGCAAGGCTCCTTAGGCAGCACCTTCCAAACTTGCAACCACTGCCATCTAGAAGGACGAGGGCAGCAGACAGATGGGAACACCACCACCTGGAAGTTCCCCTCCAAGTCACTCACCATCCTGACTTGGAAATATATCGCCGTTCCTTCACTGTCGCTGGGTCAAAATCCTGGAACTCCCTCCCTAACAGCACTGTGGGTGTACCTACACCGCGTGGACTGCAGCGGCTCAAGAAGGCAGCTCACCACCACCTTCTCAAGAGGCAACTAGGGATGGGCAATAAATGCTGGTCCAGCCAGCGACACCCACATCCCATCAACAAATACGAAAAAACCCACCAGAATTGGGTTCCCCCATCTGTATTGGCTCCTTTTCACTCCCACATGAGCCGTGTCTGCAGCAACTTTGACCCCCGAACCTCCTCACTGTGCTCTCTCCCGGCCCTCACAGGGAGTCAGCTCGGAGTTGGGTTGGGGTTGGGGTCGGGGTCGGGGGTGGGGTCAGGGGTGGGGTCAGGTTCGGGGTTGGGGTCGGCGGTGGAGGTGGGGTCGGGGTCGGGGGTGGGGTCAGGATGGATATTTTGCCGTGTGAAAATTCCATTTGTTTCACAGGATGAATGGGACCTTGTTAAACGGGGCCGATATCAGAGGCTTTACCTTGTACTTCTGCAACATCAGTTTGACTCGGGCACTGCTATCCAGAGCCCGCACCTCAGCCTCATCCTCCTGTATCGAGGTCTCTACATCGCCAATCCACGCACTCAGCTGGCTGATTGCCTGACGTGAGGGTAACACTTCCATCTGCAGCTGCAGGAAGGAAGCAAGAGAGAATCTAATCACCCAGAGAACACATCCCAAAAAATCACACACAGCTCAAATCACTCACTGACCCCTGCAAACACCCCACTGACCCCTCCAAACACCCCACTGACCCCTCCAAACACCCCACGGACCCCTCCAAACACTCCACTGACCCCTCCAAACACCTCACTGACCCCTCCAAACACCTCACTGACCCCTCCAAACACCTCACTGACCCCTCCAAACACCCCACTGACCCCTCCAAACACCTCACTGACCCCTGCAAACACCCCACGGACCCCCCAAACACCCCACGGACCCCTCCAAACACCCCACGGACCCCTCCAAACACCCCACGGACCCCTCCAAACACTCCACTGACCCCTCCAAACACCCCACTGACCCCGCAAACACCCCACTGACCCCTGCAAACACCCCACTGACCCCTGCAAACACCCCACTGACCCCTCCAAACATCTCACTGACCACTGCAAACACCCCACTGACCCCGCAAACACCCCACTGACTGTTCGAAACACCCCACGGACCCCTCCAAACACCCCACGGACCCCTCCAAACACCCCACGGACCCCTCCAAACACTCCACTGACCCCTCCAAACACCTCACTGACCCCTGCAAACACCCCACTGACCGCTGCAAACACCCCACTGACAACCCCCGCAAACACCTACCGACACCCCCACCAATCACCCACCAAACCCCCCCTCCCAAACACCCAATGATTCCCCCCTCCCAAACACCCACCAAACCCCCCCTCCCAAACACCCAATGATCCCCCCCCTCCCAAACACCCACTGATCCCCCCTCCCAAACACCATCCAACCCCTCCCCCAAACACCATCAAACCCCGCCCCCAAACACCATCGAACCCCTCCCCCAAACACCATCCAACCCCGCCCCCAAACACCATCCAACCCCTCCCCCAAACACCATCCAACCCCGCCCCCAAACACCATCGAACCCCTCCCCCAAACACCATCCAACCACGCCCCCAAACACCATCCAACCACGCCCCCAAACACCATCCAACCACGCCCCCAAACACCATCCAACCACGCTCCCAAACACCATCCAACCACGCCCCCAAACACCATCCAACCACGCCCCCAAACACCATCCAACCACGCCCCCAAACACCATCCAACCACGCCCCCAAACACCATCCAACCACGCCTCTAAACACCATCCAACCCCCCCTCCCAAACACTATCCAACCCCCCCTCCCAAACACTATCGAACCCCCCCTCCCAAACACTATCCAACCCCTCCTCCCAAACACTATCCAACCCCTCCTCCCAAACACTATCCAACCCCTCCTCCCAAACACTATCCAACCCCTCCTCCCAAACACTATCGAACCCCCCCTCCCAAATACCATCCAACCACGCCCCCAAACACCATCCAACCCCGCCCCCAAACACCATCCAACCCCGCCCCCAAACACCATCCAACCACGCCCCCAAACACCATCCAACCCCGCCCCCAAACACCATCCAATCCCGCCCCCAAACACCATCCAACCCCGCCCCCAAACACCATCCAACCCCGCCCCCAAACACCATCCAACCCCGCCCCCAAACACCATCCAATCCCGCCCCCAAACACCATCCAACCCCGCCCCCAAACACCATCCAACCCCACCCCCAAACACCATCCAACCCCGCCCCCAAACACCATCCAACCCCGCCCCCAAACACCATCCAACCCCGCCCCCAAACACCATCCAACCCCGCCCCCAAACACCATCCAACCCCACCCCCAACACCATCCAACCACGCCCCCAAACACCATCCAACCACGCCCCCAAACACCATCCAACCACGCCCCCAAACACCATCCAACCCCCCCCTCCCAAACACTATCCAACCCCTCCTCCCAAACACTATCCAACCCCCCCTCCCAAACACTATCCAACCCCTCCTCCCAAACACTATCGAACCCCCCCTCCCAAACACCATCCAACCCCGCCCCCAAACACCATCCAACCCCGCCCCCAAACACCATCCAACCCCGCCCCCAAACACCATCCAAACCCGCCCCCAAACACCATCCAACCCCACCCCCAAACACCATCCAACCCCGCCCCCAAACACTATCCAACCCCGCCCCCAAACACCATCCAACCCCGCCCCCAAACACCATCCAACCACGCCCCCAAACACCATCCAACCCCGCCCCCAAACACCATCCAACCCCGCCCCCAAACACCATCCAACCCCGCCCCCAAACACCATCCAACCCCGCCCCCAAACACCATCCAACCCCGCCCCCAAACACCATCCAACCCCGCCCCCAAACACCATCCAACCCCGCCCCCAAACACCATCCAACCCCACCCCCAAACACCATCCAACCCCGCCCCCAAACACCATCCAACCCCGCCCCCAAACACCATCCAACCACGCCCCCAAACACCATCCAACCCCGCCCCCAAACACCATCCAACCCCGCCCCCAAACACCATCCAACCCCGCCCCCAAACACCATCCAACCCCGCCCCCAAACACCATCCAACCCCGCCCCCAAACACCATCCAACCCCGCCCCCAAACACCATCCAACCCCGCCCCCAAACACCATCCAACCCCGCCCCCAAACACCATCCAACCCCGCCCCCAAACACCATCCAACCCCACCAAATCCCCCTCCCAAACACCCCCGCTGAGCACCACATCCCAACCATCCGACTGTCCATGTTTGGAGTTACTGAGCAGCCTTTCACCCATGGCCGGTGTTGCCGAGCGGGGGGGGTCGCTCCCCCCAGACCCACCGCCCTCGTGCTGACCTGGTGCAGCTTCTCCTGGACGCCCGGGAGCCGGGTGATGAGCTGTGCCCACTCGTGCTCGAGCTGCGTCAAGCGGGTTCGGAGCGCACCACCCTCGGCCTGCTTCAGGCCCAGCAGCTGGCTCCCTGTGCTGATCGCCGCTGTCTTCAAGGTGGTCATGCCATCCACCTCCTTCCAGAAGTCCTGCGGGAGGGGGCAAGAGAAGCGGAGAATGAATGTCTGTCCCCGTTCCCAGCTCGATGGTGACGTCCTCTCAATGGGGTTCTGGGTGGGGGGGGTTGGTAGGTGGTGGGGGGTAGGGGTTGGCTCGGCAGGAGACGGACGGGTACCTGCTGCTCACACCCCCCACCACCACCCCCCCCAACAACCCCCCGCCGGGTACTAGGCACATCTTCCCCTTCCTCAGCTTCTCAACTCCCAGTCAGACACCAAACAAAAACCCCCCAGGATCGCAAGTTGGGAGGGGTTTTAAAAAAAAAACAATTCTTGGGCAAGGCCAACACCGATTGCCCTCGAGGCGGTGATGTGGGGGGAGGTGGGTGGGGGGGGTGGTGGTGGTTGCATTTCAGGGGGCCGCGGGTCAGGAGTCACCTGTAGGCCAGGCCAGTTGAGGGTGGCAGGTTCTCCCCCACCGCCCCCACCCCCACCCCCCCAACTAAAGGGGCATTCGTGAACCAGACGGGTTTTTACCACAAACCCCAACAAAACTAACAAACTTACAACAACAAAAATAAAATAACAAAAATTAAAAATTACAGCAAAACTAGCTTTTTTACTCCAGGTTTATTCATTAATTGAATTTAAACCCGCCCCCCGCCCCACCCTCCCCCCCAGCTGACACGGTGGGATTTGAACTCATGTCTTTATTAGTATTAGTCTGGGCCTCTGCATTGCTAATCCAGGGACACAAGCACTGTGCTGCTGGTCCCACTATGGATGGGAGCAGTGACAGGCGAGGGAACCCGTCCCCCACCTCTCCATAGGCCACATCAAGCTCCCCCCACCTGAGCGGGGGGTGTGGGGGGAGCAGGGGGATGGGGGTGGGGGGAGCAGGGAGATGGGGTTAGGGGGAGCGGGGGGTGGGGGTGGGTGTGGGGGTGGGGGTGGGGAGGAATCGAGGAAGGGGTGGGCACAGCCACTAGATGAGAGTGTCCCAAACCAGAATCCAGAGGCAGAGCTCCAGTCTCCACCGGGAGTGTCCAGAGTTTGGGAGGGGGTTGAACACTGCCTGAGGCTGAGAGACAGGCAGGGCCACAGTCTCGCTGCTCCCCAGAATGTGTTAAAGGAGGGGACCGGAGAAGATGGCAAATTGCCTGGAGGCTGCTGCTTACGACAAAGAGTTGGAGCTGGTTCCTGCTGATCTCCGGCTTCGGGGGGAGACTGGTTGATTCCTGCTCCCAGTATCTCAAGCGGCTCCTGGCCACCCCCATCCACTGACCCACCTCGTGGTGCTCACGCTGGAACCTGGGGAAAGAAAACACGTCAGGAGCAAAGCGCCAAGGGTGATGGGCAGCAGGAATCACATCGGCACACTGGCACTGTAACTTTCATTTCCACAGGTGCACAGCAGGGAGGAGACACAGAGAAAACAGCCGGGGCTAGAAACTGATGGGATGGGCAGTTTGCTGGACAAACAGATTCAGCCAAGTTTCCAACCTCTCGCTCACTTTGTCCCAACTTTTCTTCATTCTTAATCATGTTCAAGCAAACGAGATTTGGGTCAGGGCAAGTCCAGGCAGGTATCTCAGAGCACATCACTGTCCAAGGGTCAGTACTGAGGGAGCGACGCACTGTCAGAGGGTCAGTACTGAGGGAGTGCCGCACTGTCAAAGGGTCAGTACTGAGGGAGTGCCGCACTGTCAAAGGGTCAGTACTGAGGGAGTGCTGCGCTGTCAGAGGGTCTGTGCTGAATGAGTGCCGCGCTGTCAGAGGGTCAGTACTGAGGGAGTGCTGCACTGTCGTAGGGTCAGTACTGAGGGAGTGCTGCACTGTCGTAGGGTCAGTACTGAGGGAGTGCTGCACTGTCAGAGGGTCAGTACTGAGGGAGTGCTGCACTGTCAGAGGGTCAGTACTGAGGGAGCACTGCACTGTCAAGGAGTCTGTATTGAGAGAGTGCTGCACTGTTGCATGTGCTTTCTTTTGGACAGGTGGTCAATATTTATCCCTCAATCAACATTATTGAAACAGATTCACTGGTCACTATTTACATTGGTGTTTATGGAATCTTTCTGTGTGCAAATTGATTGCCCTGTTTCCAATGTGACTACAGTGGCCACACTTTAAAATTACTTCATTGGCTGTGAACAGCTTTTGGACGATCTGAAGTGGTGAAAGGTGCTTTATGAATTCTATACATCATAATAACAATTGTTCACTGTCCAATTTTTTAAAAATCAGAAAGTTGGGTGACTTTGTCACGGACCGTGTCTGGTGTTCTAGAAGCATCTCCAGTCGGTGAAGCTCATGGTTAACCTGGTTCCCGAAGGACAGCCAGCTCTCCTCCAGGGTGCTGAGCTGAGCCTCCAGCTCCGGGCTGCTCACAGTGTCCAGCAGAGCCTTCCCCTTTCTGAGGGCCTGGTCCACTCGAGCCTGGTTCCCATCGAGGCTGCTCCTGATTCTCTGTCAGGTTAAAAAAGAGAATTCAGTGTAAATCCCTGCCAGAAAACAACAATGGGTAAATGGCGCCCTGCTTCTGAAGCAGCGTCACCAGCTCTGGCTGGACATGTTCCATCAACGACCTCCTGCTCCTCACCCCCACTCTCCCACCATCAGCAAAGCTCCCTGCTCATTGGTCACTCAATATGTCCATCCTTACAGCGCCACGTTCACTCAGCCAATCGCAAAGGCGAGTAGACACCTCATGACTGGGTTGGATGATTTCTGACCATGAGGCAAGCCCCCGCTGTATCCCCTTCCCCCAACCTCCAATAGTTTTGTAACTGATGAAATGCTGAAAGACTTTTTGTTTTACAGAAAACAGACAGATTTTTAACGGCCTGATGATTTTACTCCTGGGTTTTTGTTGGGTAGCAGGAGAAGCTGTTCATTAATTCCAGGAATGCCCAAGGGAATCCTTGGAGACCTCTCCTTTTTTTTATTCATCCATGGGATGTGGGTGTCGCTGGCTGGGCCAGCATTTATTGCCCATCCCTCACTGCCCTTGTTCAGAGGGGCATTTAAGAGTTAACCACATTGCTGTGGGTCTGGAGTCACATGTAGGCCAGACCAGGTAAGGACAGCAGATTTCCTTCCCTAAGGGATATTAGTGAACCAGATGGATTTTTATGACAATTGGCAATGGTTTCATGGTCACCATTAGACTCCTAATTCCAGATTTTTATTGAATTCAAATTTTGAACCCGGGTTCCCACAGCATTACCCTGGGTCTCTGGAATACTAGCCCAGTGACAGTGTCACTATGCCGCTGCCTCCCCAAGGAACAGGCTATTTCCCAAAGCCATTCCTTCAGTCCCTCCTCAATAACCACCCCATAATCAGCACCTTGCGGATATAACATGCTGCGAATATTCAAGAGCCTTCTCTGATTCCAAGCGTGAATGCTGGAGGAAGGTTGCCAGGATTGTAACACTGGCAGACATGCAGGCAGTCTGTGGGCTAGTTACTTCCTGGCTGCTCCACAATGCAGCATGTTCTCCGTTCACCTCACTAACCACAGCCACAGGTCGCCAAGGCTGTAACCAGGCTGCCCCTGGGCAAGTCTCACCTCAAAGTTGCCGAGACGTTCAGCCAGCCTCTCTTCTGTCTCCTCCACTAGCCCAATAGAAGGGACTGCAGAGTTCAACATCTCCATCTCCTTCATCAGGAATGAGTGGTCCACCTCGAATTCTGTCCAAGCCTTCAAAAAAAAAATCAGGGAAACAATCACTCAAGCAAACACCAGAGCCAAAATCAATGAATGAAGCAATATCCGTGAGGAAGGGCTCTCACTGGAGCGTAGGTCCCCCTCTCCAATTTCCAACCTCACTAAAAGCAAACAGAGAAAAAAAGATTTAATTTCTATAGCGCCAGTCATGCCCTCAGGAAGTCCGAAAGGGCTTTACAGCCAGTTAAATACTGGTGTAATCTCCATTGCCGGAAACGTGGGAGCCAATTTTTGCACAGCAAGATCCCACAAACAGTAATGTGACAGTGATTGGATAATCTATTATTTTAGTGATCTTAAGCAAGAGATAAATATTGACCAAGATACCAGGGAGAATTCCCCTGCTTTTTCTCAAAGTGGAACCTTAGAATCTTTTACATCCACCTGAGAGGGCAGACGGGGCCTTAGTTCAACATCTCATCTGAAAGACAGCACCTCCGACAGAGCAGCACTCCCTCAGAGGGTGTGCCCACCTGAGGTTATTGGGCCCAAATCTCTAGATGCCGTTATTTTTTTCAAGCAGTTATTGGTGGCCGCTGTCCTAAGTATGTCTACGTCCCACAGTCAGGGTGAAGGTGCAGCTCATGTTCCTACCTGAAGGGCAGTTTCCATCTGGACACCATGCAGCAGAGCCCGAGGCTGAACAGCAGACACCTCTGCAACCAGCTCCAGCCACAGGTCCCAGTTGCGAGTGACAATTGGTTCTGGAATGTTCTGAGAAAACTGCTCTGCCAGAATCAGGTGATTCGCCAACCTACAGAAAAACAGCTGGAACCAGAGAGAAAGCAACAAATCAGTTTAAGTGTTGCTGGAACGGAGTAGGCCAGCACAGAGTGAGAACATGTGAAGTATTTTGCTCGAGTTCCCAGAATGACTGACAGAATGTCTGGTGGCCTCAACCGTTACTGCTTAATTAACAATACCTAGGCTACATCATTGGGTTTTTTGTCTTAATTTTATGACCTGCTCTCCTGAAGGTGCTGACTCTCACTGGGGTACAGATCCCCTCCTCTCCTGAAGGTGCTGACTCTCACTGGGGTACAGGTCCCCTCCTCTCCTGAAGGTGCTGACTCTCACTGGGGTATAGGGACCCCCTCCTCTCCTGAAGGTGCTGACTCTCACTGGGGTACAGATCCCCTCCTCTCCTGAAGGTGCTGACTCTCACTGAGGTACAGGTCCCCTCCTCTCCTGAAGGTGCTGACTCTCACTGGGGTACAGGTCCCCTCCTCTCCTGAAGGTGCTGACTCTCACTGGGGTACAGGTCCCCCTCCTCTCCTGAAGGTGCTGACTCTCACTGGGGTACAGGTCCCCCTCCTCTCCTGAAGTTGCTGACTCTCACTGGGGTACAGGGCTATACAGAGGGGAGGGGTCAGTGACGCCACACTGTAAGGAAAGTGGTATAAGACTGTGATTGGAGAGATGTAAGTTTTCTCTGTGGAACTGAGTAACGCACTCTCACTCCTTACTCAACTACAGGATTAAAATGGCAGTTCCTTTCCAAATGTACCATCAGGACTTCATTGACATGCTTTGGCCAATGTCCTTGGCAGCAGTGGCTATGGGTTGGTTAAGATTCCAATTTGCCAGCTCCTGAATGGGTAAATAATCCCAGCAAAGTTTCACCTCCCATCAGACAGAATAGGGGTTAAATTCACCCCAAAAACAACTGGAACATTCCAACTCATGGACCAGAGGGGAGTGTGAAATGTTGAATACAAATACAGATACAGATAACATTTAGAGGGCAGGGGGTGTGATTCATCTGCACTAGGTGTCATTTTCCACAAGTAAATATGTCAAAATCTCTGCTAAAACCTGACGAAGGGGTATACCAGAACACGGTGCTATTAATCAGATCGCTTCAGGGTTGTAGTGTCGGCTAGCATCAGGCTTGAAAACCATCAAGCTGTCCTGGATAGATGTCTGTCAGCCGTGCCAAAATATCCTAATCCCAGACTGAGTAAAAACAGTTCCTCTCTTTTTCTGACATTTCTGCAGGTCTAGAGCCAGGATTAACATATTGTAACAATGAAGAATTAGAACCAGCTCCACATTGTGTTTGTCTGTTGAAATTATCATCTGTTGCCCACTGACGGTATACACTCTCACACACGCATACACACACACACACACACACACACACACACACATGCACGCACACGTACACATACACACACATACACACCTACACGTGCACACACACACGTACACATACGTACACATGTACACACACGCACACCTACATGTACACACACGCACATATGTACACACACACGCACACATGTACACACACGCACATATGTACACACACACACACACACATGTACACACACACACACCTATACGCACACACACACCTATACGCACACACACACCTATACGCACACACAGACAGACACACAGACACACAGACACACACACGGACACACAGACACAAACAAACACACGCGGACACACGCAGACACACGCAGACACACAAACACACACACAAACACACACACAGACACACAGACACACACAGACACACACAAACACACACATAAACACACACACACAAACACACACACACAAACACACACACACAAACACACACACACAAACACACACACACACAGAAATACACATACACAGACAAACACATACACAGACAAACACATACACAGACAAACACACACATACAGACACACACACACGGACACACAGACTGACACGTAGAGACACACAAACACACAGACACAGCTACATACACACACACACAGAAACACACACACACACATACACTCACACTCGCGCACACAGAAATACACGCACACACACTTACACACATGCACACGTACATACACACACACACGTACATACACATGCTCACACACACACATACACACATGCACGTACACACACACACATACACACATGTACACACACGCGCGCGTATACATACACACACACGTATACGCACACACACACAGACAGACACACTCTAACACATATACACGCACACACTCACACACACATTCACACTCACACACAGACATGCACACGCACATTCACACACAGACACATACACACACACAGACACATACACACACACACACATGCACACACACCCCATACACATACACACCCCACCCACACACACACGCATACACACACACGTACACACCACACACACACACACAGACACACATACACAGACAGAAACACCCATGTACACACACAGACACACACACCCACTTACACATACACATACAGACACACTCTAACACACACACAGAAACACTCACACACGCACAGACACACACACACAGACACACGTGCACACACGTACGTACACACACGCACGTACACATACACACACACACATACATACACACATACATGCACACAGACACACGTACATACACACATACATGCACACAGACACACGTGCATACACACATACATGCACACAGACACACGTGCACGCACATACATACACACACGTGCATACACACACGTGCATACACACTCCCTCATTCAAACTGATTAAATCCCTCAAAGCTTGGTTGGTGGTAAAGGTGATTTGCAAGGGAGCCATGGAGAACCAACAGGACCCAAAGAGGTGGGAGGTTGGGGTTGGGGGATGGAATTTCAAGGCTGCAACAATTAACCTCAGTGCCCAATGGCTAGAGAGGGAGGGGTTAATCAGCCATGGATTCCGCTCCTGACCCCCATCCAGTTACTCTGCTGCAAGAATACGAGGATGGATGTTAGGTGGCACAATAATGCCTGTGATTGAACATCCAGCTATTTATTCTTCAGATGCCAGTCAAAGAGCACCCATCCCACCAGTGCACAGAATACCCACCCGCTTCACGTGGACCTGTACCTGACAGCAGCGGGCAGACAAAATGCAGCGTGAAGACGAGAGTAAATACCTTATAGTTCTGTAGGTGACTCCGTAATTCCCCAATGCTGTTGGTCCGTAGCTTTGCTTCCTGTGTAACCATCTCCTGTCCACTGTTGACCAGGCCTGAGAGACCCTGCACCAGACACTGGTACTGAGCTGCTAGCAGTATGCTGTACCATAGCTGTGCCCGCTGCTCTCTCACACACCGCCTTGTACCATCGAGGAGCTCCTTGTGAAGCAGAAAAAGATGTCGTCAGACCCCGGGGGGGGGGGGGGGGCAAAACAATTTGTATTTGGATAGCGCTTATCACATAGTAAAAAAAATTGCACTGGAGCAGTTGTGACACCCAGACGCAAGATGAGATATTCGGCAATTTTTTTTTAAAAAAATGTATTCTTTCATGGGATGTAGGCATCACCGGCAAGGCCAACATTTGTTGCCCAGCCCTAACTGCCCTTGGACTGAGTGGCTTACTAGGTCATTTCAGGGGGCAGTTAAGAGTCAACCACATTGCTGTGGGTCTGGAGTCACAGGTAGGCCAGACCAGGGGAAAGGACAGCAGATTCCCTTCCCTAAAGGACATGATGGGTTTTTACAACAATCGATGATAGTTTTCATGGTCACCCTGACTGAGACTAGTTTTATATTCCAGATTTTTTTTATTAATTGAATTTAAATGCCAACAGCTGCTGTGGTGGGATTTGAACACGTGTCCCCGGGGCATTAGCCTGGGGGGCCTCTGCATTACTGGCCCAGCTCGATAAAAAGTATGGATAGGAATTGGCTTTAAGAAGCATCTCGAAGTGAAAAGAGAGAGGGAGGCAGAGAGGGAATGCCAGAGCTGAGGGCCTACGGAGCTGACAGTGATGGGGCAATTGAAATCAGCATTTCTCAAGAGGCCAGACGTGGAAAGGCGTAGAGAGCTTAACAGGTTTCAGATCCGGAGCAGTTTACCGAGATAGGGAGGGCTTTTTAAAACAACGATAAGAAGTTTAAAATTTGACATGCTGCCAATCTGGGAGCCAATGTAGGTCAGCGCAGCGACAGCTATGACTCCGCGGGTAACCTCTCACCTCTGACTCAGACAGCTGTGGGGTCAAGTCCCCACTTCAGAGACTTGAGTCCCATGCTCTCAACACACTCTCCAGTGCAGTGTTCAAAATAAAAAACAAAAAACTGCAGATGCTGGAAATCCAAAACAAAAACAGAAACAGAAATACCTGGGAAAAACTCAGCAGGTCTGGCAGCATCAGCGGAGAAGAGCACTGTTGACGTTTCGAGTCCTCGATTCTGTGCTCTTCTCTGCTGATGCTGCCAGACCTGCTGAGTTTTTCCCAGGTATTTCTGTTTCTGTTTTTGTTCCAGTGCAGGGCTCAGCGAGTGTTACTCTGTTGGAGGTGCCAACTTCTGGATGGGATGTTAAACTGAGGCCTCGTCACCCCTCTCAGATCCCATGAAAGATCCCATGGCACTACTTCATAGGAGAGCCAGGGAATTCTCCATCGCGTCCTGGCCAATATCTATACCTCAAACAGCATCACAAAAACAGATGATCCACTCATTGTCACATTGCTGCTTGTGGGAGCTTGCTGTGCGCAAGTTGACTGGCATTTTTCCAATATTGTAACAATGATATCACACTTCCAAAGTACTTCATTAACTATAAAGTGCTTAGGGAAGTCCTGAGGACTTAAAAGGTGCCATAGAAATGCAAGTATTTTTCGTTCTTTCTACAGGGGTGATGGGTGAGCAGGACTTGGTGTGAATGAGGACACAGGCAGCATGATTTGGGATAAGCTCAGGCTGGGAGTTCAGCTGAGCGAGTGTTACAATCGAGGTAATAAAATGGCAAAGGTGAGGGTGCTGCAAAACAGAGTTAGGCAACGTTACAGGACTGGAACCAGACAGTGCAGGAGAGGAAGAGGGGCCAGAGCAGCCCGTCATGTTTATACCGTCAGCGGATAGACATCCAGAGATGCTGCGAGTTCGACATCATATTGTTCTCCTTCTGAAATCAGAGCCAGCAGCTGGACATCAAGGAGATCCAGGTCACACTCCATCTTCTCAATCAACTGCAGCAATCGTCAAAGAGAGAATTAGACCAACACAGCCGAGACTCAATAATACATCAAATACTACACTCCTCATTGTAACACTCACATATACCCCACACCCCTCACTGTTACACTCTCATATACCCCACACCCCTCACTGTAACACTCTGATATACCCCACACCCCTCACTCTAACACTCCGATATACCCCACACCCCTCACTGTAACACTCTGATATAACCCACACCCCTCACTGTAACACTGATATACCCCACACCCCTCACTCTAACACTCTGATATACCCCACACCCCTCACTGTAACACTCTGACATATCCCACACCCCTCACTGTAACACTGATATACCCCACACTCCTCACTCTAACACTCTGATATACCCCACACCCCTCACTGTAACACTCTGATATAGCCCACACCCCTCACTGTAACACTCTGATATACCCCACACCCCTCATTGTAACACTCTGATATATCCCACACCCCTCACTGTAACACTGATATACCACACACCCCTCACTCTAACACTCTGATATAGCCCACACCCCTCACTGTAACCCTCTGATATATCCCACACCCCTCACTGTAACACCCTGATATAACCCACACCCCTCACTGTAACACTCTGATATAGCCCACACCCCTCACTCTAACACTCTGATATATCCCACACCCCTCACTGTAACACCCTGATATAGCCCACACCCCTCACTGTAACACTCTGATATATCCCACACCCCTCACTGTAACACTCTGATATACCCCACACCCTTCACTGCAACACTCTGATATATCCCACACCCCTCACTGTAACACTCTGATATATCCCACACCCCTCACTGTAACACTCTGATATACCCCACACCCCTCACTGTAACACCCTGATATAACCCACACCCCTCACTGTAACACTCTGATATACCCCACACGCCTCACTGTAACACCCTGATATAACCCACACCCCTCACTGTAACACTGATATACCCCACACCCCTCACTCTAACACTCTGATATAGCCCACACCCCTCACTGTAACACTCTGATATAGCCCACACCCCTCACTGTAACACCCTGATATAACCCACACCCCTCACTGTAACACTCTGATATATCCCACACCCCTCACTGTAACACTCTGATATACCCCACACCCCTCACTGTAACACTCTGATATACCCACAGCCCTCACTGTAACACTCTGATATAGCCCACACCCCTCACTCTAACAGTCTGATATACCCCACACCCCTCACTGTAACACTCTGATATACCCCACACCCCTCACTGTAACACTCTGATATAGCCCACACCCCTCACTGTAACACCCTGATATAACCCACACCCCTCACTGTAACACTCTGATATATCCCACACCCCTCACTGTAACACTCTGATATACCCCACACCCCTCACTGTAACACTCTGATATACCCACAGCCCTCACTGTAACACTCTGATATAGCCCACACCCCTCACTCTAACAGTCTGATATACCCCACACCCCTCACTGTAACACTCTGATATGCCCCACACCCCTCACTGTAACACTCTGATATACCCCACACCCCTCACTGTAACACTCTGATATACCCCACACCCCTCACTGTAACACTCTGATATACCCCATACCCCTCACTGTAACACCCTGATATAACCCACACCCCTCACTGTAACACTGATATACCCCACACCCCTCACTCTAACACTCTGATATAGCCCACACCCCTCACTGTAACACTCTGATATAGCCCACACCCCTCACTGTAACACCCTGATATAACCCACACCCCTCACTGTAACACTCTGATATATCCCACACCCCTCACTGTAACACTCTGATATACCCCACACCCCTCACTGTAACACTCTAATATACCCACAGCCCTCACTGTAACACTCTGATATAGCCCACACCCCTCACTCTAACACTCTGATATACCCCACACCCCTCACTGTAACACTCTGATATACCCCACACCCCTCACTGTAACACTCTGATATACCCCACACCCCTCACTGTAACACTCTGATATACCCCACACCCTTCACTGTAACACTCTGATATACCCCATACCCCTCACTGTAACACTCTGATATACCCCACACCCCCTCACTGTAACACTCTGATATAGCCCACACCCCTCACTGTAACACTGATATAACCCACACCCCTCACTGTAACACTCTGATATAGCCCACACCTCACTGTAACACTGATATAACCCACATCCCTCACTATAACACTCTGATATACCCCACACCCCTCACTGTAACACTCTGATATACCCCACACCCCTCACTGTAACAAAAACAGAATTACCTGGAAAAACTCAGCAGGTCTGGCAGCATCGGCGGAGAAGAAAAGAGTTGACGTTTCGAGAACTTCTGTCGAAGTTCTGTCGAAGGGTCATGAGGACTCGAAACGTCAACTCTTTTCTTCTCCGCCGATGCTGCCAGACCTGCTGAGTTTTTCCAGGTAATTCTGTTTTTGTTTTGGATTTCCAGCATCCGCAGTTTTTTTGTTTTTACCCCTCACTGTAACACTGATATACCCCACACCCCTCACTGTAACACTCTGATATACCCCACTCCCCTCACTGTAACACTCTGATATACCCCACACCCCTCACTGTAACACTGATATACCCCACACCCCTCACTGTAACACTCTGATATACCCCACTCCCCTCACTCTAACAGTCTGATATACTCCACACCCCTCACTGTAACACTCTGATATACCCCACACCCCTCACTCTAACAGTCTGATATATCCGAGGAAACAGTGACCATAACATGGTAGAATTTAGCAATCAGTTTGAGAGTGAGAAACGTTGGTCAGAAACAACTGTGCTAAACTTAAATAAGGGTAATTACAAAGGAATGAGGACAGAGTTGGCTGGAGTGGACCGGGAAAGGAGTTTACCAGAAAAGATAGTTGATGAACAATGGCAGACATTTAAGAAAATAGTTCATGACTCACAACAAAGATATATCCCAATGAGGAAGAAGGATTGTAGGAAGGGGATAAACCAACCATGGTTAACCAAGGAAATTAAGGATAGTATCATATTGAAAGAAAAACATACAGAGCGGCAAAGGCACACTGATTAGTAGTAAGGCAGAGAGTTGGGAAAGTTTTAAAAACCAACAAAAGATGACCGAAAAAGTAATATAGAGGGAGAAAATAAACTTTGAAGGTAAACCTACAAGCAATATAAAAACAGACAGTAAGAGCTTCTTTAAATATATAAAAAGGAAGAGAGAGGCCAAAGTGAACATTGGCCCCTTAGAGAATGGGGCTGGGGAAATAATAATGGGGAACCAGGAAATGGCAAAGGAGTTGAATAAATACTTTGTATCAGTTTTCACGGTAGAAGACACTAAGAACATTCCAAAAATACTAAATAATCAAGGGGCAAAAGCGGGTAGAGGAAATAAATACAATAACTATCACTAGAGAAAAAGTACTAGGGAAACTAATGGGGCTAAAGGCTGATAAGTCCCCTGGACCTGATGGGTTGCATCCTAGGATATTAAAGGAAGCAGCTACAGAGATAGTGGATGCACTGGAATTAAACTTGCAAGAATCCATAGGTTCTGGAAAAGTTCCAGAGGATTGGAAAACTGCCAAGGTAACACCCTTATTCAAAAAAGGAGGGAGACAAAAAACGGGTAACTATAGGCCAGTTAGCTTAACATCCATCATTGGGAAAATGTTAGAGTCTTTTTTTTAATATATATTCATTCACAGGATGTGGGTGTCGCTGCCAGGACCAGCATTTATTGCCCATTCCTAGTTGCCCTTGAGAAGGTGGTGGTGACCTGCCTTCTTGAACCGCTGCAGCCCATGCGGTGTAGGTACACCCACAGTGCTGTTAGGGAGGGAGTTCCAGGATTTTGACCCAGTGACAGTGAAGGAACGGCCGATATATTTCCAAGTCAGGATGGTGAGTGGCTTGGAGGGGAACTTCCAGGTGGTGGTGTTCCCATGTGTCTGCTGCCCTTGTCCTTCTAGATGGTAGTGGTCGTGGGTTTGGAAAGTGCTGCCGAAGGAGCCTTGGTGAATTTCTGCAGTGCATCTTATAGATGCTGCTACTGTGCGTCAGTGGTGGGGGGAGTGAATGTTTGTGGATGGGGTGCCAATCAAACGAGGCTGCTTTGTCCTGGATGGTGTGGAGCTTCTTCAGTGTTGTGGGAGCTGCACTCACCCAAGGAAGTGGAGAGAATTCCATTACATTCCTGACTTGTGCCTTGTAGATGGTGGACAGGCTTTGGGGAGTCAGGAGGTGAGTTACTCACCGCAGGATTCCCAGCCTCTGACCTGCTCTTGTAGCCACAGTATTTATATGGCTAGTCCAGTTCAGTTCCTGATCAATGGTAACCTCTAGGATGTTGATAGTGGGGGATTCAGTGATGGTAATGCCATTGAATGCCAAGGCATTATGGTTATATTCTCTCTAGTTGGAGAAGGTCATTGCCTGACACTTGTGTGGTGTGAATGTTACTTGCCGCCTGTTAGCTCAAGTCTGGATATTGTCCAGGTCTTGCTGCATTTGGACATGGACTGCTTCAGTATCTGAGGAGTTGCGAATGGTGCTGAACATTGTGCAATCATCAGCGAACATCCCCACTTCTGACCTTATGATGGAAGGAAGGTCATTGATGAAGCAGCTGAAGATGGTTGGGACAAGGACACTATCCTGAGGAACTCCTGCAATGATGTCCTAGAACTGAGATAACTGATCTCCAATAACCACAAACATCTTCCTTTGTGCTAGGTATGACTCCAACCAGCGGAGAGTTTCCCCCTGATTCCCATTAACTCCAGTTTTGCTAGGGCTCCTTGATGCCACACTCAGTCAAATGCAGCCTTTATGTCAAGGGCAGTCACTCTCACCTCACCTCAGGAGCTCAGCTCTTTTGTCCATGTTTGAACCAAGGCTGTAATGAGGTCAGGAGCTGAGTGGCCCTGGCAGAACCCAAACTGGGCATCAGTGAGCAGGTTATTGCTAAGCAAGTGCTGCTTGATAGCACTGTTGATGACCCCTTCCATTACTTTACTGATGATGGAGAGTAGACTGATGGGGCGGTAATTGGCCGGGTTGGATTTGTCCTGTTTTTTGTGTACAGGACATTCTTGGGCAATTTTCCACATAGCCGGGTAGATGCCAGTGTTGTAGCTGTAATGGAACAGCTTGGCTAGGGGCACAGCAAGTTCTGGAACACAAGCTGTCAGCACTATTGCTGGAATATTGTTAGGGCCCGTAGTCTTTGCAGTATCCAGCACCTTCAGCCGTTTCTTGATATCATGTGGAGTGAATTGAATTGGCTGAGGACTTGAATCTGTGATGCTGGGGACCTCCAGAGGAGGCCAAGATGGATCATCCATTCAGCACTTCTGACTGAAGGTTGTAGCAAATGTGCTGGGTTCACCCATCATTGAGGATGGGGATATTTGTGGAGCCTCTTCCTCCAGTGAGTTGTTTGATTCTCCACCACCATTCACGACTGGATGTGGCAGGACGGCAGAGCTCAGATCTGATCCGTTGGTTGTGGGGTTGCTTAGCTCTGTCTATCACTTGCTGCTTATGCTGTTTGGCACACAAGTAGTCCTGTGTTGTAGCTTCACCAGGTTGACACCTCATTTTTAGGTATGCCTGGTGCTGCTCCTGACATGCCCTCCTGCACTCTTCATTGAACCAGGCTTGATCCCCTGGCTCATTGGTAATAGTAGAGTGGGGGATATGCTGGGCCATGAGGTTACAGATTGTGTTTGAGTACAATTCTGCTGCTGCTGAAGGCCCACAGCACCTCATGGATGCCCAGTGTTGATTTGCTTGATCTGTTTGAAATCTATCCTATTTAGACAGGGGTAGTGTGCTTAGAAAGAAAGACTTGCATTTCTGTAGCACCTTTCATGACCTGGGAATGTCCCAGAGCATTTTGCAGCCAATGAAATACTTGTGAATTTAGACACAGTTGTAAAGTAGGACACTTAGGAGCCAATTTGTGCACAGCCAGATCCCACAAACAACAACGTGACAATGACCAGATAGTGATATTGGCCAAGACAGTGGGGAGACCTCCCCTACTCTTCTTTGAAATTGTGCCAGGGTACCTTATACACCCAGCTGAGAGGGCAGGTGGGACCCCAGTTAATGTCTGCACCAGGAATGGCTGTCAGATAAACAGTACAACAACCAGAGTCCTTGAAGGGTGGTGTGGTAGAGCTGTCACCGAAGGGAGATGGTGTGGTCAATCGTGTCAAAGTCTGCAGGCAGGCCAAGAAGGACGAGAAGGGAAAGTTTACCTTTGTCACAGTTCCACAGGATATCATTAGTGACATCAATGAAAGCTATTTTGGTCCTGTGGCAGGGGTAGAAACCTGATTGGAGGGATTCAAACATGGAGCCACGGAAAAGATGGTGTTTGGGAGGTGACAATGTGTTCAAGGACATATGTTCATATTCTCAGTCAAGGTCAGCTGTGATTTTGGTCTGATTTATGCTTCTGTGATGTGTCTTGTGCAGTCTCCCGATGTTAAAGTCGTTGTACAAAGGGAAGCTGTCGTTAAGTGCTGAAGGGTGTGTTACCTGAAGTTTCTCTCCAGGGCTTTGACTCGCAGACCCCAGCGATCGTTTCTGAACATCAGTCCTCGTCTCCAACAATGTAGCCTCGAACTGCCTCAGCCTTGCCTGCAGAGACAATACAAAACACCAAGGCACGCCAGGGCTTAATGAAAATCATACCGGTTTATATTTCATCAAGCTGTGAACAATCCCAATGCAAGCCCATTTACTGCCGGAGACAGTCAGATTCATATTATACAATCTACTGATGCTAATCCAGCTCCCTCACACTGTCACTCAGTAACACCTCTCCCCCAGCGCCCTGTGTTACTGACTGTATCTCTACTGATGTTAATCCAGCTCCCTCACACTGTCACTCAGTAACACCTCTCCCCCAGCGCCCTGTGTTACTGACTGTATCTCTACTGATGTTAATCCAGCTCCCTCACACTGTCACTCAGTAACACCTCTCCCCCAGGGCCCTGTGTTACTGACTGTAACTCAAATGTCAATGCAGCATTTTTTTTATTCATTCACAGGATGTGGGTGTCAATGGCTGGGCCAGCATTTATTGCCCATCCCTAATTGCCCTTGAGTAGGTGGTGCTGAGCTGCCTTCTTGAACCACTGCAGTCCATGTGATGTAGGTACACCCACAGTGCTGTTAGAGAGGGAGTTCCAGGATTTTGACCCAGCGACAGTGAAGGAACGGCGATATATTTCCAAGTCAGGATGGTAAGTGACTTGGAGGGGAGCTTCCAGGTGGTGGTGTTCCCATGTGTCTGCTGCCCTTGTCCTTCTACATGGTAGTGGTCGTGGTTTTGGAAGGTGCTGTCAAAGGAGTCTTGGTGAATTCCTGCAGTGCATCTTGTAGACAGTACACACACTGCTGCTACTGTGCATCGGTGGAGGGAGTGAATGTTTGTGGATGTGGTGACAATCAAACGGGCTGCTTTGTCCTGGATGGTGTCAAGCTTCATGAGTGTTGTGGGATCTGCACTCATCCAGGCAAGTGGGGTATTCAATCACACTCCTGACTTGTGCCTTGTAGATGGTGGACAGGCTTTGGGGAGTCAGGAGGTGAGTTACTCACTGCAGGATTCCCAGCATCTGACCTCCTCTTGTAGCCATAGTATTTATATGGCTATTCCAGTCAGTTTCTGGTCAATGGTAAGCTCCAGGATGTTGATAGTGGGGGATTCAGTGATGGTAATGCCATTGAATGTCCAGGGGCGATGGTTAGAGTCTCTCTTGTTGGAGATGGTCATTGCCTGGCACTTGTGTGACACAAATGTTACTTGCCACTTGTCACCCTAAGCCTTGATATTATCCAGGTCTTGCTGCATTTGGACATGGACTGCTTCAGTATCTGAGGAGTTGTAAATGGTGCTGAACATTGTGCAATCATCAGCGAACATCTCCACTTCTGACCTTATGATGGAAGGAAAGTCATTGATGAAGCAGCTGAAGATGGTTGGGCCGAGGACACTACCCTGAGGAACTCCTGCAGTGATGTCCTGGAGCTGAGATGATTGACCTCCAAGAAACACAACCATCTTCCTTTGTGCTAGGTATGACTCCAACCAGCGGAGAGTTTTCCCCCTGATTCCCATTGACTCCAGTTTTGCTAGGGCTCCTTGATGCTACACTCGGTCAAATGCTGCCTTGATGTCAAGGGCAGTCACTCTCACCTCACCTCTGAAGCTCAGCTCTTTTGTCCATGTTTGAACCAAGGCTGTAATGAGGTCAGGAGCTGAGTGGCCCTGGCGGAACCCAAACTGAGCATCAGTGAGCAGGTTATTGCTAAGCAAGTGCCACTTGATAGCCCTGTTGATGATCCCTTCTATTACTTTACTGATGCTGGAGAGCACACTGATGGGGCGGTAATTGGCTGGGTTGGATTTGTCCTGTTTTTTGTGTACAGGACATACCTGGGCAATTTTCCACATAGCCGGGTAGATGCCAGTGTTGTAGCTGTACTGGAACAGCTTGGCTAGGGGCACAGCAAGTTCTGGAGCACAATTCTTCAGTACTATTGCCGGAATATTGTCAGGGCCCATAGCCTTTGCAGTATCCAGTGCCTTCTTGATATCATATGCAGTGAATCGAATTGACTGAAGACTGGCATCTGTGACGCTGGGGACCTCCAGAGGACCCCTCACACTGTCACTCAGTTATCTCTAATGATAGTCTCCTGCTATTGTTATTTAAATGAAATGATTGATGAACCATTAAAAATATTAAGAAGCACAGATCTCTTTAAAGGAGATGCTTAAGTGCTCAGGCCCACAATGCAATACAGCACCAAGTTTTAAAATGGAGTCATATTTTATGCGACATCTATATGTGTGCATCTGCCTATGCCTTACCTGGTACTGGGTGATGTGACTCACTCCATCCCTCAGCGAGTGGCTCACCATGGAATGGGCAGATTGCAGCAGCTTCAGCCTCTTCTGTAAACCGACCAAATATTCCAGTGCCGGGGGGCAGATCCGGTCCCCAGGTACATCCCCCTGGCACAGCAGGCAGATCTGCTCACCCAGCTCCTGGTCAACTCTCTCCAGGGTCTCAGCCAGCAACTGGAACACACAACAATCAAACACTTCAGGTTCCTCAGTCTCAGGGCTCGTACCAACCATCACTCAAGCAAACAGGATGTCCAGGTGCGATCCCCCATCCCTGAGCTCAGACTGTTTCACTGTCAGCCTTGGCTATCTGGATAGTACCTCAGCCTCCAAGACTAGAGTCAAGAGTTCAGGTCCCACTGCAGATATGTTAGCTCATAACCTGAGCTGACATTTCCAGTGCAACACTGAGTGAGGGCTGCACAGTCAGAGGGCCAGTACTGAGGGAGTGCCGCACTGTCAGAGGGTCAGTACTGAGTGAGTGCTGCACTGTCGGAGGGTCAGTACTGAGGGAGTGCTGCACTGTCAGAGGGCCAGTACTGAGGGAGTGCGGCACTGTCAGAGGGTCAGTACTGAGGGAGTGCTGCACTGTCAGAGGGTCAGTACTGAGGGAGTGCTGCACTGTCAGAGGGTCAGTACTGAGGGAGTGCTGCACTGTCAGAGGGTCAGTACTGAGGGAGTGCTGCACAGTCGGAGGGTCAGTACTGAGTGAGGGCTGCACAGTCGGAGGGTCAGTACTGAGGGAATGTTGCACAATCGGAGGGTCAGTACTGAGGGAATGCTGCACAGTCGGAGGGTCAGTACTGAGAGAGTGCTGCACTGTCAGAGGGTCAGTACTGAGGGAGTGCTGCACTGTCAGAGGGTCAGTACTGAGGGAGTACTGCACTGTCAGAGGGTCAGTACTGAGGGAGTGTCGCACTGTCGGAGGGTCAGTACTGAGTGAGTGCTGCACTGTCAGAGGGTCAGTACTGAGGGAGTGTCGCACTGTCGGAGGGTCAGTACTGAGGGAGTGCTGCACTGTCGGAGGGTCAGTGCTGAGGGGGTGCTGCACTGTCAGAGGGTCAGTACTGAGGGAGTGCTGCACTGTCAGAGGGTCAGTACTGAGGAGCGTCACATCATCAAAAAACGTCTGAAAGTGCTTTACAGTCGGTGAGGTACTTTTTGAATTGCAGTCACTGCTGTGATGTGGGAAACAGAGTCTACAATTTGCACAAAGATGCAGCCACAGTTTAAAAGACAACACCTCCAAAAGTGCTGCCCTGAGCCAAGGTTAACTGACTCCCAGGTGTCTGTTATTCTATATATAAACCACCCCGAACCCCTCGATTAGATTCCAGTCTGTAACTCACTCCCGGGTATCTGTTATTCTATATATAAACCACCTGAACCCCTCGATTAGATTCCAGTCTGTAACTCACTCCCGGATATCTGTTATTCTATCTATAAACCACCCGAACCCCTCGATTAGATTCGAGTCTGTAACTGACTCCCGGGTATCTGTTATTCTATATATAAACCCCCCCGAACCCCTCGATTAGATTCCAGTCTGTAACTCACTCCCGGGTATCTGTTATTCTATATATAAAGCCCCCCCGAACCCCTCAATTAGATTCCAGTCTGTAACTCACTCCCGGGTATCTGTTATTCTGTATATAAACCCCCCGAACCCCTCGATTAGATTCCAGTCTGTAACTCACTCCCGGGTATCTGTTATTCTATATATAAACCACCCCGAACCCCTCGATTAGATTCCAGTCTGTAACTCACTCCCGGGTATCTGTTATTCTATATATAAACCCTCTGAACCCCTCGATTAGATTCCAGTCTGTAACTCACTCCCGGGTATCTGTTATTCTATATATAAACCTCCTGAACCTCTCGATTAGATTCCAGTCTGTAACTCACCCCCGGGAATCTGTTTATCTAGAACAAACTCGATTAGATTCCAGTCTTTTGATTCTTTCCACTATTTGCAATAAAACTGTGATACTCCCAAGCTCTGGATTATTACCTGGTGATACAGTTGCTGCTTTTCTGCCTCTTTGATGGATATTGATCTGTAGGAGGGCATTCCCCTCTCCACAGCATCCGACCAGCAGCTGATCCCGAGGATAGCATCCTGCAAGCTTTTCTCCAATTTTAACCGTTCATCCTGATTAATGTCCCCCTGAGAAGTGCAACAGGAATACAAGGACCAGTTCAAAATGCTCATATCACTCCAAGTGCAGAGCTTCCATGATACAGATCTCCATGGTTACAACTGTGTTAAAAACAGAGTAAAAATCCCTCTACACCGTCCCCATCAAACACTCCCAGGACAGGTACAGCACGGGGTTAGATACAGAGTAAAGCTCCCTCTACACCTTCCCCATCAAACACTCCCTGGACAGGTACAGCACGGGGTTAGATACAGAGTAAAGCTCCCTCTATACTGTCCCCATCAAACACTCCCAGGGCAGGTACAGCACGGGGTTAGATACAGAGTAAAGCTCCCTCTACACTGTCCCCATCAAACACTCCCTGGGCAGGTCATCGTATTACAGAAAGGATGTGATCACGACGGAGAAGGTACAGAGATTTATGAGGATGTTCCCAGGAAAGACAAATTCTAGATAAGTTGGAAGGTTGAGCTCACCCCAGCTGCCTCTTCCCCTGTACTGATCTCTGTCCCCATCTCCCCCACTGTACTGATCTCTGTCCCCATCTCCCCCACTGTACTGATCTCTGTCCCCATCTCTCCCCCTGTACTGATCTCTGTCCCCATCTCTCCCCCTGTACTGATCTCTGTCCCCATCTCTCCCCCTGTACTGATCTCTGTCCCCATCTCTCCCTGTGTACTGATCTCTGTCCCCATCTCTCCCATTGTACTGATATCTGTCGCCATCTCCCCCCCTGTACTGATCTCTGTCCCCATCTCTCCCCCTGTACTGATCTCTGTCCCCATCTCTCCCATTGTACTGATCTCTGTCCCCATCTCTCCCCCTGTACTGATCTCAGGCCCCATCTCTCCCCCTGTACTGATCTCTGTCCCCATCTCTCCCATTGTACTGATCTCTGTCCCCATCTCTCCCCCTGTACTGATCTCTGTCCCCATCTCTCCCATTGTACTGATCTCTGTCCCCATCTCTCCCCCTGTACTGATCTCTGTCCCCATCTCTCCCCCTGTACTGATCTCAGTCCCCATCTCTCCCCCTGTACTGATCTCTGTCCCCATCTCTCCCCGTGTACTGATCTCTGTCCCCATCTCTCCCATTGTACTGATATCTGTCGCCATCTCCCCCCCTGTACTGATCTCTGTCCCCATCTCTCCCCCTGTACTGATCTCTGTCCCCATCTCCCCCCCTGTACTGATCTCTGTGCCCATCTCTCCCCCGTACTGATCTCTGTCCCCATCTCTCCCCCTGTACTGATCTCTGTCCCCATCTCTCCCCCTGTACTGATCTCTGTGCCCATCTCTCCCCTTGTACTGATCTCTGTCCCCATCTCTCCCCCTGTACTGATCTCTGTCCCCATCTCTCCCCCTGTACTGATCTCTGTCCCCATCTCTCCCCCTGTACTGATCTCTGTGCCCATCTCTCCCCCGTACTGATCTCTGTCCCCATCTCTCCCCCTGTACTGATCTCTGTCCCCATCTCTCCCCCTGTACTGATCTCTGTCCCCATCTCTCCCCTTGTACTGATCTCTGTCCCAATCTCTCCCCCTGTACTGATCTCAGGCCCCATCTCTCCCTCTGTACTGATCTCTGTCCCCATCTCTCCCTCTGTACTGATCTCAGGCCCCATCTCTCCCCCGTACTGATCTCAGGCCCCATCTCTCCCCCGTACTGATCTCTGTCCCCATCTCTCCCCCTGTACTGATCTCAGGCCCCATCTCTCCCCCTGTACTGATCTCTGTCCCCATCTCTCCCCTTGTACTGATCTCAGGCCCCATCTCTCCCCCTGTACTGATCTCTGTCCCCATCTCTCCCCCTGTACTGATCTCAGGCCCCATCTCTCCCCCTGTACTGATCTCTGTCTCCATCTTTCCAACTGTAGTGATCTCTGTCCCCATCTCTCCCCCCGTACTTATCTCAGGCCCTATCTCTCCCCGTGTACTAATCTCTGTCCCCATCTCTCCCCCTGTAGTGATCTCTGTCCCCATCTCTCCCCCTGTACTGATCTCTGTCCCCATCTCTCCCCCTGTACTGATCTCTGTCCCCATCTCTCCCCCTGTACTGATCTCTGTCCCCATCTCTCCCCCTGTACTGATCTCAGGCCCCATCTCTTCCCCTGTACTGATCTCTGTCCCCATCTCTCCCCCTGTACTGATCTCTGTCCCCATCTCTCCCCCTGTACTGATCTCTGTCTCCATCTCTCCAACTGTAGTGATCTCTGTCCCCATCTCTCCCCCTGTACTGATCTCTGTCCCCATCTCTCCCCCTGTACTGATCTCTGTCCCCATCTCTCCCCCTGTACTGATCTCTGTCTCCATTTCTCCAACTGTAGTGATCTCTGTCCCCATCTCTCCCCCTGTACTGATCTCTGTCTCCATTTCTCCAACTGTAGTGATCTCTGTCCCCATCTCTCCCCCTGTACTTATCTCAGGCCCCATCTCTCCCCGTGTACTGATCTCTGTCCCCATCTCTCCCCCTGTAGTGATCTCTGTCCCCATCTCTCCCTCTGTAGTGATCTCTGTCCCCATCTCTCCCCCTGTACTGATCTCTGTCCCCATCTCTCCCCCTGTACTGATCTCTGTCCCCATCTCTCCCCCTGTACTGATCTCTGTCCCCATCTCTCCCCCTGTACTGATCTCAGGCCCCATCTCTCCCCCTGTACTGATCTCTGTCCCCATCTCTCCCCCGTACTGATCTCTGTCCCCATCTCTCCCCCGTACTGATCTCTGTCTCCATCTCTCCCCCTGTACTGATCTCTGTCCCCATCTCTCCCCTTGTACTGATCTCAGGCCCCATCTCTCCCCCTGTACTGATCTCTGTCCCCATCTCTCCCCCTGTACTGATCTCTGTCCCCATCTCTCCCCCTGTACTGATCTTTGTCCCCATCTCTCCCCCTGTACTGATCTCTGTCCCCATCTCTCCCCCTGTACTGATCTCTGTCTCCATCTCTCCAACTGTAGTGATCTCTGTCCCCATCTCTCCCCCTGTACTTATCTCAGGCCCCATCTCTCCCTGTGTACTGATCTCTGTCCCCATCTCTCCCCCTGTAGTGATCTCTGTCCCGATCTCTCCCCCTGTACTGATCTCTGTCCCCATTTCTCCCCCTGTACTGATCTCAGGCCCCATCTCTCCCCGTGTACTGATCTCTGTCCCCATCTCTCCCCCTGTACTGATCTCAGGCCCCATCTCTCCCCCTGTACTGATCTCTGTCTCCATCTTTCCAACTGTAGTGATCTCTGTCCCCATCTCTCCCCCTGTACTTATCTCAGGCCCTATCTCTCCCCGTGTACTAATCTCTGTCCCCATCTCTCCCCCTGTAGTGATCTCTGTCCCCATCTCTCCCCCTGTACTGATCTCTGTCCCCATCTCTCCCCCTGTACTGATCTCTGTCCCCATCTCTCCCCCTGTACTGATCTCTGTCCCCATCTCTCCCCCTGTACTGATCTCAGGCCCCATCTCTTCCCCTGTACTGATCTCTGTCCCCATCTCTCCCCCTGTACTGATCTCTGTCCCCATCTCTCCCCCTGTACTGATCTCTGTCTCCATCTCTCCAACTGTAGTGATCTCTGTCCCCATCTCTCCCCCTGTACTGATCTCTGTCCCCATCTCTCCCCCGTACTGATCTCTGTCCCCATCTCTCCCCCTGTACTGATCTCTGTCTCCATTTCTCCAACTGTACTGATCTCTGTCCCCATCTCTCCCCCTGTAGTGATCTCTGTCCCCATCTCTCCCTCTGTAGTGATCTCTGTCCCCATCTCTCCCCCTGTACTGATCTCTGTCCCCATCTCTCCCCCTGTACTGATCTCTGTCCCCATCTCTCCCCCTGTACTGATCTCTGTCCCCATCTCTCCCCCTGTACTGATCTCAGGCCCCATCTCTCCCCCTGTACTGATCTCTGTCCCCATCTCTCCCCCTGTACTGATCTCTGTCTCCATCTCTCCAACTGTAGTGATCTCTGTCCCCATCTCTCCCCCGTACTGATCTCTGTCTCCATCTCTCCCCCTGTACTGATCTCTGTCCCCATCTCTCCCCTTGTACTGATCTCAGGCCCCATCTCTCCCCCTGTACTGATCTCTGTCCCCATCTCTCCCCCTGTACTGATCTCTGTCCCCATCTCTCCCCCTGTACTGATCTTTGTCCCCATCTCTCCCCCTGTACTGTTCTCTGTCCCCATCTCTCCCCCTGTACTGATCTCTGTCTCCATCTCTCCAACTGTAGTGATCTCTGTCCCCATCTCTCCCCCTGTACTTATCTCAGGCCCCATCTCTCCCTGTGTACTGATCTCTGTCCCCATCTCTCCCCCTGTAGTGATCTCTGTCCCGATCTCTCCCCCTGTACTGATCTCTGTCCCCATTTCTCCCCCTGTACTGATCTCAGGCCCCATCTCTCCCCGTGTACTGATCTCTGTCCCCACCTCTCCCCGTACAGCGATGGTTGCTGTCTCTTGGACCAGCTCTCTGAGTTGGGTCATCCATAATTTCAGCTCCTCTTCTGCTGGTGGTGAAGTTGATAAGATTTCATGGTCATGACACAGAGTCCCAGCTGCAACCGACACCTGGAAAAACATCACAATCACTTCAAAGAACAGAAAGATTTGTATTTCTATAATAATAACCTCAGGATATCTCAAAGTGCATCACAGAAAAGGAAATATTTTTGAAGTGTAGTCCCTGATGCAATATGGGAAAAGCAGCAGCCAATCAGCTCCCACAAACAACAAAGTGATAATGTTTGATGATGTGGATTGAGTGATAAATGTTGGTGAGACATCCCTTGTCCTTGTACAAAATTGAGAAATAGGATCTTGTACCTAAACTTGACAGGGCGGGTCAGGGGTCTTGGTATAATGTCTCAGCCCTCAGCACTTCACTGGGAGTGTCAATCTGGATTATGTGTGTAAATTTCTGGAGTGGAACCTGAACACAGAAACTCCGGAGTCCCAGAGACTCCCTGTAAATATCAACAAACTCACAGAGAGCACTTTTTCTAACACCTGCAGAGCAGCAGGAGCCCCTGTAGTGAATCATCTAACCCAGAATCTCTTGGGAAGTCTGCATTGAGTTACTGAAAGATCAGCAGCACAGAAAACATTTTGCTAACATTCAGCAAATAAAGGTTAGCAAGCTGAGAAATCAGCCAAGCTGCCGGAGCCTCAGCGATCCAGGTATCCAGTGTGAGATTGCAGGCTGTAACAATGCAGAGTGTGGCGCTTTCTCTCACAAACCCAGTCTCATTCATGAACGCAGAGCTCCCTCTTTTGCACAGCTGCAGTAAAAGCATTTTAAAAATCGCTCCAGCCCACTCGGTGGTCTCCTCACAGTGCAGCCGAACTGTCCGAGTACGAGGGATATTGACAGGGGGAATAGGAAGAAACTGCTCGGACCAGCAGGAAGGTCAGTCAGCTGATGACGCAGATTTAAGATAATTCATAAAAGAGCCAGAGGGGAGGTGACAGCCATGTTGTTGAAACCTTTCGTCTTGCGCTCATCAGGACAAACACAAGAATTTAAATGAATCAGTCGAGTTCACTTACACTTGCCAGAGGCAACATTCACACAATCGCACACAGGGACCCGCTCTCTGCAAACAAAAGGAACATGTTCAAGCCTCGCACCTTTTTTGAATTACCCGGGAGCTTGGGGAGCCTATAGTCCCCTGTTACTCTCTCCATGGCAACGCCTTGGCCAATCAGAGCCGACCTGCCAACCAATCAGCACCCTGTGCTGCTGCGGAATAAATTGCAGTGATTGTTTGAAATTTGGCATTCTTGTGTTTGTCCTGATGAAGGCAAGATGAAAAGCTTCAGCAACATGTCTCTCCTTAGCCAGAGATGAGAAAACATTTCTTATGCAGTGAGTTGTGATCTGGAATGCCTGAAAGGGCAGCGAAAGCGGATTCAGAAGTAACTTTCAAAAGAGAACTGGATCGATATTTGACGGGGAAAAGACTGCAGAATTATGGGGAATGAGCAGGGGAGCACCGGACTGATTAAAAGTCTCCACTGAACGGCTAGCACAAGCAGCGCATTTCAATTGGCCTCCTTATGCAGATCCTCCGATTGCCCTTTACTGCAAGGTGTGCCTATTCTACCCCTGCATCAGCGCGGACATCTACTCCCTTGGCCAAGCTCTTCAGTCTGGTAAATAACAGAAATAATTTAAAAATGGGATAAAATGTTAACTCTGTTTCACTCTCCTGGGATGCTGCCTGAGTTGCTGAGTATTTCTGTTCTTATTTCAGATTTCCAGCGTCCTCAGTATTTTGGCTTTTCAACTCAGTGCCAAATTAACAACAGCTTTGGGTGAGTGAGCACACATACATTGGCACGGCGCCTCAATGGCCCTGGCTGAACTCAGACTGAAGCATGTGGAAATCAGCAGATCATAGATCACACTTGGCAGACAGAGAAGTCTTCACTTACTGCAGACTGGGCTGTGTTTACAAACAGCGACAACCTGCATTTTCACAGCACCTTTAACGTCCTCAAATTTCCCGAGGCAGCGGAACCAGAGTAAAATCCGCTGCTGCAGCGAGCGGTCGAGGGAAATTACCTGGGTGTATTTTAGGGGAAGCTAGATCAACACATGATGGAGAAAGGAATAGAAGGGTCCGTTGATAGAGGGAGGTGAAGAGGGGTGGGAGGAGGCTCATGTGAAGCATAAACATCAGCGTGCACCAGATGGGCTGAATGGCCTGTTGCTGTGCTGCAAATACCCTGCATTATATATCAGCACCGAGCCACCAAAGGAGATATTAGAACAGGTGATCAAAAGCTGTGTCAAAGAGGTAGGTTTTTGAAAAGCATCTTAAAGGAAGAGAGAGTGGCGGAGAGGTTTAGGGGAGGGAATTCCAGAGCCTTAGGCTGAGACAGCTGAAGGCACGGCCATTAACGGCAGAGTGATTAAAATCAGGGATGTTCAAGAGGTCAGAATTAGAGGAGCACAGAGATCTGGGAGCGATGTTGGGAAAAGCGAGATAACAGAGACAGCCAGGGGCGAAACCATTGGAGGGGTTTGAAAACAAGGATGGGAATTTGAAAACCAAGTTGTTTACAGTGCGTTAGCCAACGAAAGTCAAGCAGCAGCAGCATGGGTGACGGGTGAATGGGACTTGGTGCTAACGGGGGTGAGGACACAGTATTTTGCAGCTGAAGTTTAAGGGGAGTAGAAGGCAGGAGTCCTGCCAGAGTTTGGAGATAACAAAGGCATTGGATGAGGGTTTCAGCAGCAAACGAGCTGAGACAGTGTTGGAGACAAGTGATATTATGGTGGTAGAGGGTAGACAGTGTTAGTGCCAGAAGGGCATGGGGGTCAGAGGGTCAGTTCAGGATCAAGGTTGTGCCCAGGCTGTGAACGGTTTGGTTTAGCCATAACGGGAGGTATGAGTGTGCCGTCCAGTCCCATTACAAGACAAGCCCTTCTGCATGGTAACGTTATCTGTTTTGTTTTCTTCCAAGATGATGTGAAGCACTGACCTGCGACCCCAAGCCTTGCCGAAGAGAATCTTCTAGAAGCCTCAGGCGGCCCTCCATTTCTCGCTGGAGGTGCTGCCAGATTGCGGCCACCTGATCACTGTTGGTGGTCACCTCAGTGGGAACCTGAGGTTCTGCTGCCATCACATCTCTGGGTGGGAGGGTGTCTCTTGAGCCGCTGCAACACAGACAGGTATAGTTACGTAGTTACGTAGAAGCAATTCCTCCCTCTGTGCCCCAAACCCACTCCCGAAGACACCCTCCCTTCTCTTGGAGGCCATTCTTCCCATCTCCTCCACTACCTCAGCCTCTGTTAAAGATGTGCACCAGGCAGTGACAGGGTAGTTTGCTGAACGATGGGGAACATCAACCCCTCCGATTCTTGTCCCTGGCTTAGTGAGCCAGAATTACATTGATGTTACAGCTCAGAAACAGGCCATTCAGCCCAACTGCTCCGTGCTGGTGTTTCTGATCCACATGAGCCTCCTCCCACCCCCTCTTCATCTCACCCTATCAAAGGTATCCTTCTAATCCTTTCTCCCTCATGTGATTATCCAGCTTCCCCTGAATTGTATCTGTACTATTCACCTCAGCCACTCCTTGTGGGAGCGAGTTCCACATTCTCACCACTCTCTGGGTAAAGAAGTTTCTCCTCAATTCCCCGCTGGGTTTTTTTTATTAACTAAACCATATTTATGGCACCCTAGTATTGGTCTCCCCCACAAGTGAAAACATTGTCTATCAAATTCCTTTGTAATTTTAAAGAGTTCTATTAGGTCACCCCTTGGTCTTCCTTTTTCTAGAGAATAGAGCCCCACACTACTCAAGCGGGAGACAGTTCAGCACCTTGGTTGAGGTCACTGAGGGCAATGGCGCCTCCCTGAGCTGCGGGCTGTTCCGAGTGAATATCAGGCGCACTCCCTGTAGGATCAGGGAATCCACTCAGTGACTGATGACATGTGCAGGAAGTGTCACCAGTTACAGCTACTCAAAATCCACATTTCAGAGCTGGGGTCACTGTGGAGCATCTCCAAGGATGAGATCTTCATGGATAGCGCATACAGTGAGGTGGTCACACCGCAGGTAAAGAGTGCACAGACAGAAAGGGAATGGGTGACAGCCAGACAGAGTAAAAGCACTAAGTAGGTAGTGCAGGAGTCCCCTGCGTCCATCTCCATCTCTAACAGATTTTCCATTTTGGATGTTGCTGGGGGAGGTGGTTTCTCAGGGGAATGTAGCAAGGGCCAAGTCCGTGGCACAATGAGCGGCTCAGCTGCACGGGGTGGAGTGTGGGGGGTGTGCAAAGAGTGGGAGAGCAATAGTAATAGGGGATTATAAGGTAAGGGGCACAGATAGATGTTTCTGCAGCTGCTGACATGACACCAGGAAGGTATCTTGCCTCCTTGATGCCAGGGTCAAGGGTGTCACTGAGCAGCTCCAGGACATTCTGAAGGGGGAGGGTGAACAGTCAGAGGTCGTGGTCCATATCGGTACCAATGACATATGTAAAAAGAGGGATGAGGTCCTGAAAGTAGAATATAGGGAGCTAGAAAATAAATTAAAAAGCAGGACCTCAAAGGTAGAAATCTCAGGTTTACTCCCAGTGCCACATTCTAGCGAGATCAGGAATAGGAGAATAGACCAGATGAATGCGTGACTGGAGATATGGTGTAGGAGGGAGAGATTTACATTCCTGAGGCATTGGGACTGATTCTGGGGAAGATGGGACCTGTAAAAGCTGGATGGATTACTCCCCAGCAGGACCAGGACCAATATCCTCAAGGGGGTATTTGCTCGTACTGTGGGGGAGGGTTTAAACCGAGCAGCAGGGTGATGGTAACCTGAGTGGGGAGATGCAAGAGAGGGAAACACAGGTAGGAATGAAAGATAAAAAAGTAGAAAACAAAAGTGGAAGACAGAGAAAACAAGGGCTAGCAGCAAATTGGGCCATAGTACAAAAAAAATGTTGAGTATTGCTGAAAAAAGATATTTGTCGAATGTCTTTGTCTTGCACTCATCAGGACAATTGCAAGAATACCAATGTCAGGGGAAGCAACAACTTTATACTGTATGAGAAGGGAGTTCTGATTGGTTGCCAAGTGGACTCTGACTGGTAGAGGTATTGCTATGGAGAATCCACCAGTTAATGGTGACTGACAGTTAACTGCCAAGCATTGTTTGAAATTTAAACCAGGTAGCTCAACTCTAATTGGTCAAGGCACTGCCCTGAGGAATGAACCAGCGATTGGCTGTCACTTACTTTGTTTAGCTTAAACAGGCACAATGTGTGTACATGTTCTTACTGTCCACACAGAACAGGGCCCCGTGTATTAATCTATGTAGCTTCCAGTACACGGAAATGTACCACACTGCGAGCTCTACTGACACTCTTAAATTGGTTGTCAGTGTAATTCATAGCATATTGAGGATACTTTAGCAAATGTTGTCCAATCACAGGATCACATCTAATGTTGGACACTTTTTTGCAAGCACGGGCTGGTTGGGTACGGTCTGTGCCCTGCCCATTGTGAACAGTAGCTGGGACATGCTGTTTGATACGATCCACCAGCCTTTGGGATGTACGTCCAACATAGCTGCCATCACGCTGGCACTGAAATTCATATACCACATTATTCATTCGTGTGATAGACAGAACGTCTTTTTGACTTTATGGTTTGACGGCAAAAATATGTGTAAGAATGTTAAAAAGATTAGTCTGAAGGGACTGTATCGGCACACAGCGTTCACAATAAGGTAGACAAACTAACAGCGCAAATAGATATAAACGTTATTGATATGATTGCAATCACGGAGACATGGCTGCAGGGTGTCCAAGGCTGGGAACTGAATATCCAAGAGGACACGATATTTAGGAAGGACAGGCAAAAAGGAAAAGGAGGTGGGGGGAGGGGGGACCATGCAGATTCACCCGAGTGACACCCGAGGCTAAACTATCAAGCTACGAGGTGCAGCTGCACAGACTAGTCTTGTATTCAATATAATTAATAACAGGAAGTGCCGGTCTAGCAGCATCTGTGGAGAGAGGGGCAGAGTTACTGTTCCAAGTCTAATATGACTCTTCATCAGAACTGGTCTTGTATTCCATTGGATATACAGTACAAGATTAAGAGGGTGATCTAATTGAGGTGCTTAAGATTATTAAAGGATTTGACGGGGTCGATAGGGAGAAACTATTTCCTCTGTTGGGGGTTGGTGGGCGGGGGGGGGTGGGTGGGGGGAGAATCCAGAACATGGGGGCAGAACTTTAAAATTCGAGCCAGGCCCTCCAGGGGTGATATCAGGAAGCTCCTCTTCACACAAAGCGGGGTAGAAATCTGGAACTCTCTCCCCTGAGAGAGGCTGAGGTCCAGCTCAAAATGTCAAAACTGATATGGAGAGGTTTCTGTTAGGGGAAGGGTATTAAGGGCCATGGAACCAAAGTGGGCAGATAGAGTTAGGAAACAGATCTATAGAATGGCAGAAAAGACCTGGGGAGCTGAACAGCCATCTCCTATCCCTAACAGGATTGAGGGGCTGAATGGCCTCCTGTCGCTATGGCCTAGATTTCAGACTGTTCCTGGGGCAGTGTCCCCACCTCTAACAGAGCCACCCGATTAAAGGGACAGGGGTGGGAGACTTCACACTGACCCTCTCCTTCCTCTCTTCCCCCTTGAACATCCTGAAGACCCAGGCAAAACCCAGCAAACTACCACTCGGAGTGGTAACTGGGAGCAGAGTGGGGCCTTTCTGCTGTCCCGCCGAGACACGGAAATGACACCTCCCAAAGGTCCCCCAGCCCCTTTCCAGTATAGCAGCGGACACCCCCCTGAATGGGAGACCTATCACACACCTCTCTGCGTGGGGGGTCAGTACAGAATTCCCGGCCTGTGCTGAGTGAGGCAGTGCCGTGCTGGGGAATACCTGGAGATGGGCTGAGCTGCCTCCTGCTCCTCTCGGTTATGGATCTGCTGGTTCACCCTGTCACCGTGCAGTGTGACGTACTCAGTGAGGTGTTTGTATTCTGACAGCTCCGCTTCCAGCTCCTGCAGGTCACACAACAATACGTTAGTGCCGAGGGAAAAGGGGAGAGAATGTTCCCATACGGCCAACTGATTATCAAAACGGTCAAGTCCACAGGTTACTCACTGCAAGCGTCCAACTTTCAGAAGTTGAAATCAGACCCGCCTCTCCCCAAGCTGCTCCACTCAGCTCAGTTACTAAACACCAGCCAAGCCGCTGCAGTAATCAGCACTGTTCTGACTTCACCTAGAGGTAAACAGCACTTGCAACAAAACTAACCATACAGACGCTGAACTCTTTGACCCTGTGTTTAATCTACACTAAAAGCACTCTCTCTGATGTCATTCCCTCACAGATACCAGCAACAGAAGCAGCCACTACTCACTGGGCAGCTCAATCAGAAAGTCACATTGTTCAAGCACAGTCCAGGCATTTCATCAATTGTTCAAGATCAACATCCCAGTGTAGCTTCTAACACGTTAGACCGATAACCCTCCAACAGCGCAGCACTCCCTCAGTATTGACCCTCTGACAGGGCAGCACTCCCTCAGCACTGACCCTCTGACAGTGCAGCACTCCCTCAGTACTGACCCTGCAACAGTGCAGCACTCCCTCAGTACTGACTCTGCAACAGTGCAGCACTCCCTCAGCACTGACCCTGCAACAGTGCAGCACTCCCTCAGTACTGACTCTGCAACAGTGCAGCACTCCCTCAGTACTGACTCTGCAACAGTGCAGCACTCCCTCAGTACTGGCACTGCAACAGTGCAGCACTCCCTCAGTACTGGCACTGCAACAGTGCAGCACTCCCTCAGTACTGACCCTCCGACAGTGCAGCACTCCCTCAGTACTGACCCTCCGACAGGACAGCGCTCCCTCAGTACTGACCCTCCGACAGGGCAGCGCTCCCTAGTACTGACCCTCCGACAGGGCAGCGCTCCCTCAGTACTGATCCTCCGACAGTGCGGCACTCCCTCAGTACTGACCCTCCGACAGGGCAGCGCTCCCTCAGTACTGACCCTCCGACAGGGCAGCGCTCCCTCAGTACTGACCCTCCGACAGGGCAGCGCTCCCTCAGTACTGACCCTCCGACAGGGCAGCGCTCCCTCAGTACTGACCCTCCGACAGGGCAGCGCTCCCTCAGTACTGACCCTCCGACAGGGCAGCGCTCCCTCAGTACTGACCCTCTGACAGTGCAGCACTCCCTCGGTACTGACCATCTGACAGTGCAGCACCCCCTCAGTTTTGACCCTCCGACAGCAGTTCACTCCTTCAGTGCATTCCCTCCTTTCACTCCCAGTGCTCAGTGACAGCATTGTCTACCATTTATAAATTGCACCACAGCAACTCGTTGAGTCTCCTTTGACAGCATCTTCCAAACTCCTGATTTTTACCACCTAGGAGAAATTACTTCACTCAGAGGGTTGTGAATCTTTAGAATTCTCGACCCTGTGGGTTGTGGATGCTCCATTGTGGAATATTATTAGGATTGAGATAGGCAGATTTCTGGTCTCTCAGTGAATCAATGGATATGTGGAGTGAGCAGAGAAGACGAATTGAAACTGAAGCTCTGCCTTGATCATACTGAATGGTCTACTGCTCCTATTTCTTGTGTAGAAGGACAGGGGCAGCAGACACATGGGGACACCATCACTTGGAAGTTCCCCTCCAAGTCACTCACCATCCTGACTTGGAAATATATCAGCCGTTCCTTCACTGTCACTGGGTCAAAATCCTGGAACTCCCTCCCTAACAGCACTGTGGGTGTGCCTACACCACATGGACTGCAGCGGTTCAAGAAGGCAGCTCACCACCACCTTCTCAAGGGCAATTTGGGATGGGCGATATGCCAGCAATGCTCACCTCCCATGAATGGATGATTATAAAATCAGCTTCCCCTTAAATGTATCTGTACTATTCACCTCAACCACAGCCTGTGGCAGTGAGTTCCACATTCTCACCACTCTCTGGGTAAAGAAGTTTCTCCTGAATTTCCTATCTTGTATTTATGGCCCCCATTCTGGACACCCCTCGAAGCAAAAACATCTAACCTATTGAAACTCTTTCAAAATTTTAAAAAGCTCAGTCAGTCTCCTCTTTACTAGAGAAAATTGACACAACCTGTTCAATCTTTCTTGTGAGTTCTAATCTCCCAGTATTGGTATCATTACTTGTCAATCTTTATGTGCATTTTCTCCACTGCCTCCATAATCCTTTCTCTAACATCGGAGCCAGAATTGAGGACTGAATTGTTACCTTCTGTTGCTGTAGGCTATCCTGTCTTGAAAGCCTGGGTTTGATAGTGGGCAAGGTTGGCTGACCAGTGGTCAGTGGAAGGCAGGGAGTCCCATCGGCTGATGTGGTCCCTTTGGTCTGTGCTCCCTGTGTCAAGTAAGCAAATCGTTAGGACTGACCACATATATGATCAGCAGGACCGACAATGATTCTCCAGATACAGAATAATTCTGGACATCAAATGCTGTGTGAAGTAAGATGGTGAACAAGCTCCCTGGTCCTTAGCCATCCTACAATGCTTAGAAACTCATCGATTTATCTCTCATAATCTCTCCCCATCAGTCATGGAATCTTACAGTGCAGAAGGAGGTCATTTGGTCCATCATGTGCTGGTCCCTTGAAAGAACTATGCACTTCCCTCTCTTTCTACATATCCCCTGCATGTTTATCCTTTTGAAATGTTTATCCAATTCCCTTTCGAAAGTTTCAATTGAATCTGCTTCCACCGCCCTTTCAGACAGTGCAATCCCCGTTCACAATGACACACTGTGGAAAAACAATTGTCCTGTCACCTCTGGTTCTTTTGCCAATCACCTACTTTCGATGTTCCTTCTCACCTCCTCATTTACTCTAGAGAAGCCACTTATAATTTTGAAGATGTCTAATAAATCTGCCTTTAGCCTTCTCTGCTCTAAGGAAAACAATCCCAGCTTCTCCAGTCTCTCCACATTAACTGAAGTCCCTCATCCTTGATACCACCCGAGTAAATCTCCTCTGTACCATCTCTAAGGCCTTGCCATCCTCCTGAAAAAGTGTGATGCCCAGAACTGTCCACAATACTCCAGATTATTATATACAATAAACCAGTGATTTATAAAGGTTTTGCACAACTTCCTTGTTTTGGACTCAATGGTCAATTATAAAGCCAGATTAAATGGATGGGGAGGGTGTACATAGGGTATGGGAGGAGGTTAAGTGGGTGGATCAAGTCCATGATCGGCTGAGGTTTGAGGTGGGAGGTGGTGGGGAGCGGTGGTTTATGGAGTAGGGTGGATTAACTTTCTTTGACAGTGAAGAAATAAATGTAGAGGAGAGATTACAAGTGTTAAAGTGGCTCTAATCAGGAATGCCACTGGCATTCAGCACCTTCTCTCACAGGCTAACCCAAAAGAAGGTATGGGCTCCCCAGCTGTGTAATCACATCACCGGGGTAACCAATGGCAAGATTTCAATCATCCATTTATAAACTGGTTGAAAAAGGAATAGGAAGAGGAGATGGGAAGGACCCAAGAACCAATCAATAACTGCCCCTTGATTCAGCACAGAGGAGGTTCTATCTTGTATTAAGTGTTTCACTAATGAGTTGTTACCAGTGGGTGACAGAGGGAGCTCACTGGCTGTGGGATTCACTCTCACTGTTAATGGTCCAGTCAGAAACTATGTCAATATTCAACATGGAATTGGATGAGTGGATAAAAGGATATGAGAATAGGATAAGAAAATGTGATTGGGGCTATTTGCTTGCATAGACGGTAAGTGCCAATGTAGACTGGTTGGGCTGAATGGCCTGTTTGCATGTTGTAACTTCAATGTATATGAACATGGGCCAGGATTCAGGATACCTGTACATTGGGGCTACACTGGCAAAATGCTAAGTTTGCCAAGACCTCAAGGCTGTTAAATGGGACGCTTACAAAAGAATCCTGAAAGAACCTGCATTTAATGAGCACCTTCCTAATCTCAGGGTATCCTAAAGCACTTTATAGCCAGTTAAGTGCTTTTGAAGTGTAACTGTTGTTTTAATGTAGAGTAACTTTTTTTTCTGTGTGATTTACTGTGTGAAAATGATTAAACAGCCCAACATGTGACCATAATTATGGATTCTGCTTCCGTAGTCTGTGTAAATTAAAGTTTCCATCTTCTTTTGATGGTACAGTCTTAGAATCACAACTTTCAGTTACTGACTCTCCAACCGGTGGACCGTTTTTGCGTGATTTACCACAACAACTTGGATTTGTGTAACATCACAAGACACTTAACATGGGCAACATTAAAAAGAACACTATTGAGTCACAGGAGGTCTGGGGACAGATGATCAAAAGATTAAACAAAGAGAGAGGTTTTAAGGTGGAGAGATTTAGGGAATCCCAGAACTTGGCTCCCAAGCAGCTAAACGCACTGGCACCAATGGTGGAGGGATTAAAATCAGGGCTGCTCAAGAGGCCAGAATTGGAAGAGGGTAGGCATCCTGGAAGGTTGTAGGCAGAGAGGAGGTGACAGAGATAGGGAGGGGAAAGGCCAAGGGAGGGATTTGGGGGTGTTGTTGGACTGCAGCCAAGCAAGCACGGGGTGATGGGCAAAAGAGATGAGGAGCTTTCCAACGTGCTGAAGCTTACGGAAGATAGGAAGCCAATCAGGAGAGCACTGGAATAGTCAAATTGGAATGGTTAGAGGTCCAGGCGGGAACTTGAGTTCAAATCCCACCGCAGCAGATGGGGGAATTAAAATTCAATTAATAGACCTGGAATATAAAGCTACTGTCAGGAATGGTGACCATGAAACTATCGATTGTCATAAAAACCCATCTGGGTCACTAATGTTCCTTTAGGGAAGGAAATCTGCTGTCCTTACCCGGTCTGGCCCACATGTGACTCCAGACCCACAACTGCCCCCTGAAATGGCCCAGCAAGCCACTCAGCTCAAGGGCAATTAGGGATGGGCAACAAACGTGGGCCTTGACAGCGACACCCGCATCCCGTGAAAGGGTAAAGGGGAAAAGTCTCACGGTAACAAAGACATGGAGGAGAGTTTCAGCAGCAGATGAGCTGAGACAGGGTCAGAGTTGAGTGACATTACACAGGCGGACGTTGCTGATCTTGGTGAGGGTATGTGGTCAGTGATGCTGAGGGTATGTGGTTGGAAACTCACCTCAGGATCAAACACAATGTCAAACTTGCGAACGGTTTACTCAGCTTAAGATAGGTGAGGGATGGAAACGATGGTCAGGAAATGGGGTCAGTGACAAGAGCTTTAAACAATGGCTTCAGTCTTCCCAATGTTTAGGAGGAAGAAATTTCTGCTCCTCCAAGATTGGAAGTCAGTCAAGAAACGTGCCAAACTGGATAATGGAGGGGTCCGAAGAGGTGGTGGTAAAATAGTGCTGGGTGTTGGCCATGTACGTGGAACCTGATGATGTCACTGAAGGACACGAGGGGCAGGAGAAGCCATGTCAGGTGATCCTTCAGTTACAATCAGATAAACAAGAATGGAACCGAGATGGGGAAAGATGGTGTGGTCAATTGTGCAGACAGGTCATTTCATTTCTGTTTGATTGTTAACCTGTTTGTCTGAACATTTACTGCATTAATGAATAGAGACCCAGTTTCTCTGGTTCCTCCTGTGGCTAAAACCCTTCATCCCTGGGATGGTCTGAGTGAAATCTTCTGCAATCTCTCCATAGCCTTTCCATCCTTCCTACCATAGGGTTCCTAATATTCAAACTGTGTTTTGTACAGTTTTACAGAGGACATTTTTGTTTAGTTTATAATGTTCAAATTTATCAAAGCTATGATCCTATTTAATTATTTGTCATCATATTAACTTGTCCCCCCACATTTAAAGACTTGTGTATCTGAGTTTCTAAGTCCCTTTACTCCTCCAACCCTTTTAAAGTTTCATCATTTCTGTACATTTCCATTCTCAAATTCCATTCTCTCTATTAAAGTTCATCACACTAGGAGATAATGGGATACAGAGAATATACATTAGGGCACAGTATCATGTGGGAGATATAATGAAGTGGGATACAGGGGATGAACACTGGATACAGTGGAATATAGGCATGATATACAGAGAATATGCAAAGCAGAATATTGAATTATATAGTGAGATAGAGAGGAGATACACACTGGGTGGGGGGGAGCAGAGAGGTACACTCTGGGGACAGGGAAAATGATGACATACTTGCAGTGGGGGGGTGGGGGGGGAGACAGAATGGGAAAGTTTGGGATATGTGGAATGCTGGAAACACAAAGGAGCGCACTATTGAACAGAAGCTGCTGAATTGAGTGTATGTGGGTGTTAGACTGTGTTAACACTCTGACTGTACCTGCTCCTCACTCTGTATATCTTGTAGTTTAGCCTGGAATGTCACCAGGCTGCATTTTAACGTCCCCAGACGGAGTGAGAGTAACTCGAGCTCATGCGAGAGAGGTCCACTTTCCTCCTGACCTGCCTGTGCCAGCTGGGAGATCTTCTGCTCAATCTCCAGCAGCATCCTCTGCAAAGTGGGAGCAGAAAAGAAAGAGACTTTTATTTTTACAGCACTTTTCACGACCTCTGAACATCCCAGAGCACTCTTACAGTCAGTCAGATATCTTTAAAGTCCAATGACTGTTGCAATGTAGGAAATGCAGCAACCAGGCTGTGCACAGCAAGCTTCCAAAACCAGCCATGTGGTAATCTGTCTTTGTGATGTCTATTGAAGGGTAAATATTGGCCAGGACAATGGAGAGAACGCTCCTGCTCTTATTCGAAGTGGTGCCATGGGATCTTTCCACCCACCTGCAAGGGCAGACAGGCCTTGTTCTAATGTCTCGTCTGAAAGATGGCACCTTGGGCAATGCAGCACTCCCTCAGTACTGCACCAATGTGTCGGGCAATTAGTGCTCGAGTCTCTGGAGTGGGACATGCGACCTTCTGACTCAGACATGAGAGAGCTAGTCACTGACTCACAGCTGACATGAGAGAGACGGCAGCGGGGAGAGAGAGAGAGAGAGAATATTCGGATGTTGGAGCTCATGCTGGTATGTGTCACACTCAGACACGAGATAATGAACAGTCAGTAACATAATGTTCTTTTTGGACTGAGTGATTGTGTCTTTATTCCCTTGGCAAACCTTTCCCCATCCTCCTGCTTGGGGAGTTCTGAGTTCAAGGATCAATTTTTCAGTTCAATGTAAGGCTTTAATGTAAACCAACAAACAGTGCATCTAAAGGAGCTGATTAGACACCACGGTTACTTTAATAGCTCAAGTTGTGTAGCAGCAGCAGCAAGGGACTGAAAAATGAATTCAATAAGAACACAATGTTTTGTGAACTGCTAATATAATCACTCTGTATTTTTCCCAGAAACTATTACCAAACAGGAGCTCTGGGCCAAGAGAAATTAATTCTTTAGGCATTCTATTAAATTGACCTTTCCATCATTTTTAAATAAGTATCCACTTATTTCCCTCCTCTCAGCCTCTAAAAGCCCCAGTGTTGAAATGCGGTAGAAAGAAATAGGAGGCAGACCTCCTGAAGGGACAAGCGCAAGGTTCAGTATAATGCAGCAACTCCTGATCTGTGCACAGATAGAAACTCAATGTCAGAGAGGGCAGTCACAGAGAGAGAGAGAAAAAGAGAGAGTGAAAGGCAAAAACAGGTAGATAAAGACAGAGAAACAGCTAAGAGGCAGAGGCACAAAGCGAGAGGGAATCAAAGAAAGAACAATGGAGATGAAGAAAATCAAGAGGAGAGAGAGAGGCTGACAGGGCAAGAGACAGAGCTAGTTTGTGTGATGAGAGCAGAAGTGAAACAGACAGATGGAGTTTAAATTATGTTTTAATGAACTGAATATTTTTAAGCAATAATATATAAGGTGCTGGTGATCTTGAGAATTAAGATTTTTTTTAAATGTGGAAGGTTTTTTATTCATTCATGGGAAACTGGGAAATGAGGGCCACTAGTAAAGGCCAGCATTTATTGCCCATCCCTAGTTGCCCTTGAGAAGGTGGGGGTGAGCTGCCTTCTTGAACCGCTGCAGTCCATGTGATGTAGGTACACCCACTGTGCTGTTAGGGAGGGAGTTCCAGGATTTTGACCCAGTGACAGTGAAGGAACGGTGATATATTTCCAAGTCAGGATGGTGAGTGACTTGGAGGGGAACTTCCAGGTGGTGGTGTTCCCATGTGTCTGCTGCCCTTGTCCTTATAGGTCATAGAGGTCAAGGGTTTGGAATATGTTGTTGAAGGAGCCTTGGTGAATTGCTGCAGTGAATCTTGTAAATGGTACACATGCTGCTACTGTGCATCGATAGTGGAGGGAGTGAATGTTTGTGGATGGGGTGCCAATCAAGCGGGTTGCTTTGTCCTGGTTGGTGTCGAGCTTCTTGAGTGTTGTGGGAGCTGCACTCATCCAGGCAAATGGAGAGTATTCCATCACACTCCTGACTTGTGCCTTGTAGATGGTGGACAGGCTTTGGGGAGTCAGGAGGTGAGTTACTCATCGCAGGATTCCCAGCCTCTGACCTGCTCTTGTAGCCACAGTATTTATATGGCTAGTTCAGTTCAGTTTCTGGTCGATGGTAACCCCCAGGATGTTGATAATGGGGGATTCAGTGATGGTAATACCATTGAATGTCAAGGGGTGATGGTTAGATTCTTTCTAATTGGAGATGGTCATTGCCTGGCACTTGTGTGGCGTGAATGTTACTTGCCACTTGTCAGCCCAAGCCTGGATATTGTCCAGGTCTTGCTGCATTTGGACATGGACTGCTTCAGTATCTGAGGAGTTGTGAATGGTGCTGAACATTGTGCAATCATCAGCGAACATCCCCACTTCTGACCTTATGATGGAAGGAAGGTCATTGATGAAGCAGCTGAAGATGGTTGGGCCGAGGACACTACCCTGAGGAACTCCTGCAGTGATGTCCTGGAGCTGAGATGACTGACCTCCAACAACCACAACCATCTTCCTTGTGCTAGGTATGACTCCAACCAATGGAGAGTTCTCCCCTTGATTCCCATTGACTCCAGCTTTGCTAGGAATCCTTGATGCCAAATTCGGTCAGATACTGCCTTGATATCAAGGGCATTTACTCACACCTTACCTCTTGAGTTCAGCTCTTCTTTTTCACGTTTGGACCAAGGCTGTAATTGAGGTCAGGAGCTGAGTGGCCCTGGCAGAATCTTGACTCTTGTGTGATGCTAACATGGCCGACAATCACTCCAACACTCTTCATGTGGGTTTCACACAAGCACCAGTCAGCAACCCCCCCCGATACCTTGTCTTCATGTTTCAGGCAGCGCGCGCACACACACACACACACACACACACACCGTCTATCACTCTCTCTTTACACTGTTCTCTATCTCCATTGCTGTCTGTCTTAACTGTGTCAGGGACCAAGAGCTGTTACTGTGCGCGTTTATTTTTAGATTTTAATTTTCACATTTCCTATTCTCCAAGCTTGTTGATTCTGGGTGGGTGGTGAGGAGGGGATAAGGGGTTATGTTATTTCCGAGCTGCGCTAAGATCTCAATTGTTGCTGTGTTGACGTGAGGGTGCCTAACCCTCCAGCAGTTAAAAATGAATCTGCACTCGGCTGTGAGCAAGCAGCAAGAAACAACCATTGCGCCAACAGAACAACTGTGGGTTTTCTTCATTTTTCTCTTTAAGGACTTTAGTTTATTAGTTCTTAAAATATGAGGGAAGGGGAAATAAACAGCTGTTTAGATGACAGTCAAAAATCATTCAATTGTGGAGAAATGCCACTGCGCTCTTTCAAGCTGGCTGGGGAAGGTGGGGCATCATGAAGACGGACAGGTCAGGCAACCAATGGGAGGGACATCTTGAGGTAGGAGGCCATGTGGTCAAACCTCTAGGAGCACGTCCAATCAGACTTTGGAACCCAAGTATCATCTGGTTCTAATCTAATCTATTTTAACGCTCTTAAAATCAAGCTTCCGCTCACCTGCCCTAATATTTCTTTATCAAATAACGGTGGAGACTGAGCCATGTAATGTGCCTGGGGTATTTGGCCATGTTAAAAGCGCTCCATAAATGCAAAGGTGCTGCTGGTGATCAAATGTCACATGATCAATCCTCCAGGAATACATCCAATGAGAGTTGGTAACCCTGAGCTACCGACTAGTTTAATGAATAGAATATGACTGCAGCTCTGGCTGAACCTGTACTTGTTTAAATATTAACTTGAGTCACTGGCTCAATCTCATGTATAAGAACAAACAGACTGCACAGGGTGTATGTGAGTTTCCAGTCATGACAGGCAGCAAATCCTATGTAAACAGACTGTCACAGGCTGGCTGAGTAGCCCGATCTAGCTAATGTGGCCCCCTCTGAACACATCCCACAAAAGGTGAGGGGAAAGGGAGAGCTACTGAACTGTGACACGAAACTTAGCACTCAAATGAGGAGGGAGAGAGAGAGAGAGAGAGTTTATACTAACATGGATGGACTCCACAGCAAGAGTGCCACCTGGATACTAACCTTTCACCCTCGTCTCTCACCTGATAGTGATGGAGCATCAAGTCCATGATCCTGGAGATTTTAGGTGGGAAAAGGCGTGTTGAACTTGGGCCCCTGTCTCTCACCTGACTCCAGTGAAGCAGCCGTTGCCAATCCATTTGGGAAAACCATGTGGGAGTCGGGGATGGGTGGGTGATGAATGGAGTGGGAAGAGATACAAGAGAGGAGGGGTGGAGGTGTGGGGGGTGGGGGGGGGGGCGGGTAATGTGGGGAGGGGAGTCGGTGAGTGAGTGGGAATAGGGATGGGGTTGGGGTGGGGGTGGGGCAGGTTTGGGCTGCTGCAGGATTGGGAGGCTGGGTGATAAGTTGGGGCCCCTGAAAGAAGGGTGGGGGGCTGGGAGTGGTGGGGTGGCGGGGGGTGCGGGTAGAGAAAGGTAACTGCACCCAGCCATCACCCACGGACGCTCACTTGTGACTGTTGTAGATGCTCCTCCACATCCCGCTGCATCTCCCAGTCCCCGCCACTCACTCCCAGCAACTCCTGGGCCGTATCCAACCAACGCTCCAGTGCCACAGCTCGGTCCCAGCAGACATTGAGATCCTCCAGCAGCTGTGGGGGAGAGAGAAAGACCGGGACAGGTGGATGGGGGAGGAGGGAGAGAGTGGAGGAGGAAATGGATGAGAGAGAGAGAGAGAGAGAGAGAGGGGGGGAAAAGGCGAGCAAGATGAAAAGGGGAGGGAGGGGAAGGGAGGGAGGGGAAGAGTGAGAGGGAGAGTGTGAGGGGAAAGGGGAGAGAGAAGGGGAGAGAGAGAGAGAGAGAGAGAATTAGTGGGTAGCAGAGGGTGTGAGGAAGGATGGAATCGGATGGGGAGAGGAGGAGAATTGAGATTAGGAGCAAGGCAGAGGGAGGAGGGAGAGAGAGAGAGAGAGAGGACAGAGTGTGAGGGAAGGGGAGAGAGAGAGGAAGAGATTGAGGGAGGTGGTGGGATGGAGGGATTGAAATGAGGGGAGAGACAGGAAGGATGGGAGGAATAATGTGAATGAACAAAACTCAAACCCCACATTTCCTTCTAACTTAAATCTTCAGAGAGTTTACCTGGTGGAGTTAATGTCAGGTGGTTGCCTTGAGGGGTTAGAGAGTCATTGCGATGAGCTCAGTGTGACAGAATAGGAGGCAGAATTGACATGACACCGAATCATGAGCTGGTTTGGAGACAGAAATCTGCCGGGAAGGTTTGGGGCTTTGGTGTGTTTATCGGAGAATCCGATCTGCTCCCTGGCACCAGCACCTGTTAAACAAGTCTGACTGCTCCGGAGTTCACCCTGAACGCAGTCAGCTGTCCAATTCGAATGTCACACAAGCATGTTAAACACAGCGCCTGCCCCAGGGACAAGCAAACATTCCCTTTTCTGTGTAACTGCAGCTTCATTTTACAGCCAAAGTAATTTTGTAAATACTCACTAAAGTGTAGAATCGTGGCAGCCCATTTATAATACAACAGTAACCCAGACTTCTTAACACAGTGAATTAATTTGGATTCAAGGTGCTGAGGGCATCACTCACTCCCAGGTAAAGTCTCCACCTCTGGGCTGTGCGAGGCAGGAAGTCTCCAGGCTCCACGTGCGGCCCGTGCCGAGTTCTTATCACAACTCGGCAGCATTGGAAAAAACGTCAGTGGCTGGAGAGGCGGCTGCAACTCAGCCAGGCCTGCCCACGCAGGTGCAGCTGCTGGTGGGCGTGGGGACATGTGCCGGCACGCAGGTAGGCGCAACTGTTTACCCCACGTTCTCTCATCACTTATTTCTAGGACCTGCCTGTGGGATTTTGAGGCTAGGAGTCTCCAGGGTGAGGTTTGAATGGGATTGCAAGTGCGTGAATGAGAGATCAGAGAGACGATAATGTTGTGACTCGATAAGATAAGTTGTAAGACTTTTAGCTGATTTTAACCCCTCACCTCCCACCCCATCCCCCCCCCCAAGATATTATTGGCATCTCTAGACCCACCCCCCCTCTTGAAACCCATCCACCTCACTCTCACACTTCCAACCCCACCACAGCCCCCTCCCTCCACCCACAACTCTCATGGTCACCAGGCAGCCCTACACCAGACCCACAGACAGTGTTCCTCATTTTATTTCACAAGGGTTGGTCTCCCTGATGTGCACGGCAGTGAGTATGTGCACGTGGGAGTCTGTGAGGGTGCAAGTGTGTCTGTGCGTGTGTGTCTGTGCGTGTGTGTCTGTGCGTGTCCGTGCATGTGTGTGTGTCCGTGCATGTGTGTGTGTCCGTGCGTGTGTGTGTGTCCGTGCGTGTGTGTGTGTCCGTGCGTGTGTGTGTGTGTCCGTGCGTGTGTGCCTGTGTGTGCGCGTGTGTCTGCCAACGAGTGTACTCAGGTGGGAGTCTCGACCTGACAGGTTAACTCTGTTTCTCTCTCTGCAGGTGTGGCCTGACCTGCACTTCCGCCTGCAATCGGCCCCCCCCGAACGTAATTTCACGCTGGCCGGCCAATGAACAGCCAGTGTGCAGCGCGCACTGAGAAACCCCCGGCTCTGCTGAGGAGGGGGGGCAGGAAGAGGGCAGGTGCTGAGAAAAGTGAGGGTGAGGGTGGGAACTTCTAGCGAGCTCCCTGAAGGCAGGCAGCCGCTGAGGAGCTGCAGACCCGGACAGATTAAGTGAGAAGTAAAAAATGCAGCAAACTGTGTCTAAGACCATAGGAGCAGATGTAGGCCATTCAGCCCATCGAGTCTGTTCTGCCATTCAATGAGATCATGGCTGATCTGATAATCCTCAACTCCACTTTCTTGCCTTTTCCCCATAACCCTTGATTCCCTTACTGATTAAAAATCTGTCGATCTCAGCCTTGAATATACTTAACAACCCAGCCTCTACAGCCCTCTGCGGTAAAGAATTCCACAGATTCACTACCCTCTAAGAGAAGAAATTTCTCCTCATCTGTCTTAAATGGGTGACCCCTTACTCTGAGATTATGCCCTCTGGTCCTAGACTCTCCCACAAGGGGAAACAACCTCTCAGCATTTACCCTGTCAAGCCCCCTAAGAATTTTATCTGTTTCAATAAGGTCGCCTCTCATTCTTCTAAACTCCAGTGAGTATAGGCCCAACCTACTCAACCTCTCCTCATAAGAAAATCCCTCCATACCCAGGATCAACCTAGTGAACCTTCTCTGGACTGCCTCCAATGCCAGTGTATCTTTCCTTAGATAAAGGGACCAAATTTGTTCACAGTATTCTAGGTGTGGTCTAACTAATGCCTGGTATAGTTTTAGCAAGACTTCCATATTTTTATACTATATTCCCTTTGAAATAAAGGCCAACATTCCATTTCCCTTCCCTATTACCTGCTGAACTTATATGTTAGCTTTTTGTGATTCATGCATGAGGACTCCCAAATCCCTCTGTGCTGCAGCTTTCTGCAGTCTTTCTCCATTTAAATAATATTCAGCTCCTCTATTCTTCCTGCCAACGTGCATAACCTCATATTTTCCCACATTATATTTCATCTGCCAAGTTTTTGCCTACTCACTTAACCTGTCCATATCCCTCTGTAGACTCCTTGTGTCACCCTCACCACTTGCCTTCCCACCTGTCTGCAAACTTGGCGATAGCACATTCATTTCCCTCATCCAAGTCATTAATATATATTGTAAATAATTGAGGCCCCAGCACTGATCCCTGTGGCACTCCATTAGTTACAGGTTGCCATCCTGAAAATGCCCCCCTTATCCCAACTCTCTGTCTTCTATTAGTTAGCCAATCCTCTATCCATGTTGATATACTATCCCCAACATGATGGGCTCTTATCTTACTAAGTAGCCTTATGTGTGGTACCTTATCAAACACCTTTTGGAAATCCAAATATATTACATCTACAGGTTCCCCTTTATCTATCCTGCTTGTTACCACCTCAAAGAATTCTAATAAATTTGTCAAACATGATTTCCCCTTCATGAAGCCATGCTGACTCTGCTTGATTAGATTTATGTATTTCTAAATGCTAAAATTTTCCCAGTGAAGGATGTCTATGCAGCACCTGACTTGCAGAACTCAAAAAACATTGGTCCCCAGATGTCATTTTTAATTATATTTCACCCTGGACATTTCATCCCGCCCTTGGGTGAGGTTTAATTGAAAACGGGCCGTTGGGTTTGCCCCATACGACGAGTGCGAAATCACATGGGTGAGGCAACCTAAAACCGTGGACAATTGGGTTTTTAATAGCCTTAATTGGCCCTTTGTTGGCGAGCGCAGCTTCAATGCCTGCGCATGGGCCGCCAATCCCAATATTGTTCACGTGCACAATGACATCGGGACGCACGCCCAATGTCATTTTGCGCAATTTCACGTGTGTTCAGGTTGGACACAATCAACTTAAGATTCTGGCCTTTGATAAGGGCGATACTGTGGTGGGAAGGGAAACCTGACTGGGGGGGTTCCAACAGAGAGCTCGGGGAAAGGTCGACACCGACCAAAGACAACACGTTCAAGAGGAAGGGAATTTGGAGGTGGGAGTGATTAGTCTGCAAGGAGGGAAGGGTCAAGAGTGGGTTTTCTGACGGTGGGCAGATAATGGCAAATTTGAAGGAGAGAGAAACAGTCGCTTGAAAGAGGGAAGAACATCAGCTGACATGGGGACCAGGAATAGCATCGAGCGGTCGGCTGTTTAGTAGAAATAGCATCTCGGGGACAAGATGAGCTCGGAAAGAAGATGAGGGGAGGCAGGAGAGAAAAGAGAGAGAGAGATGTACATTCAGGGTTAGGATGAGGGGAACCTTGGGTTAGGCCCAGTGAGCCATGGGAAGGGAGAGAAGCAGCAGAAACAGCTGGTCAAATGGTCTTGATCTCTGGAACAAATAAGTCTTTGAAGTTATCACACTTGGGGCGGGGGTGGGGTGGGGAAGAGGGGCCGGTGGGGGTGGGGGGGTGAGGGGGCAGAGACAGTGGTTGGTTTAAGATGAAGGTTAATGGTGCAGAAGAGAAGCAGGGTGTTATCTTTGCCTTTCTGGATGGTCTTTGAGTAGTGGGCATGTGTGGTGGAGAACAATGCCTAATTGATGCTTTAATAAAACACTTTAAATATGTTTTAACTCAACAATAACAATTTACACTTATATAGCAACTTTAAGATGGTGCTTCACAGAATTATCCACTAAGATTTGACACCGAGCTACACACCGAAATATTAGGTCAGACGACCAAAAGCCTGACCAAGGAGGTTGGTTTTGAGTAGGGCCTGAAACAAGGTAGAGGTCACGAGGTTTAGGGAGGAAATTCCGGAGCTCGGGGCTCCAGCAGCTGAAGGCACAGCCACACTGTGACTGAGATCAGTGAATCAACAAGCCAGGCTCGGAGGAGAGCAGAGATCTCGGAGGCTTGGAGGAGGTTACAGAGATAGGGAGGGATGAGCCCAGGCAGCGATTTCAAAACAAGGAAGAGAATTTAAAATTTGAGGATCGGGGGCCAGTGTAGGTCACCGAGCGCAGGGATGCTGGGTGAATGGGACTTGATTTATGGGTAAATTCTTGGAAAGGGTGGAAATGCTTACCGATGTAGAGGAATCGAGGGAAGGCACTGGGGTCCGGCTTCTCTTTACTGACTCTGCAATGTTCTCATCTTCCTCATTATCCTCCTCCTCCATCAGTGAAGGCAGTTTACCATCAGAGGTTACCTAGGAGAAAAGAACATTTCTATAGCCTTTCACATCCTCAGGACATCCCAAAGCACTTCGCAGCCAATGAGGTCATTTTGTGGTGTAGTCACTGTTGTAATGTAGGAAACGTAGAGCACAACAAGATCCCACAAACAGCAATAAGTTAATGACCAGATCACCTGTGATGTTGGTTGAGGGGTTAAATATTGACCAGGAAATTGTGGAGACCTGCCCAGATCTTCTTCAAAATAGAGTCAAAGGATCTTTAAGGCCACTTGAGAGGGGAAATGGGGCCTTGGTTTAATGTCTCACCCGAAAGACGGCATCTCCAACAGTGCTGCACTCGGAGTGTCAGCCTGGATTCCGTACTCCAGTCTATGGAGTGGGATTTTAACCCATGACTTTGAGTCAGCGGTGAGACCACTACCGATGACTGAGAAAACAAACATGACAAAGCGTATGAAAAGGGGACAGCTGCAAAAATAAGCCTGTTAAACTTTTCAGGTCCAGTCATACAATCAGCTGTAAGCACCTCCTGCAAAGGCCCTTCTGTCTTTATCAGGAATCTCCTTCCACATGGAGATCACTACAATGGAGAATTGGGTGGCCCCAGTGTGTAGGGTTATGCCACTGTCAAAAGCTATTTCCTACTTTGCTGTAGCTTCCACTCTTTAACTATAAGTAATAAAACACAAAGCATCGCATTAAAATTAAGGGGAGTGTAGTGGTAATGTCATTGGCCTTGTAATCCAGAGGCCCAGACTAATGCTGTGGGGACACGGGTTCAAATCCCACCACGGCAGCTGGTGGAATTTAAACTCAATTAAATAAATCTGGAATTAAATGCTAGTCTCAGTAATGGTGACCACCAGACCATTGTTGTAACAAATCCTCTGGTTTCCTAATGCCCTATCTGCTGTCCTTACCCAGTCTAGTCTACATGTGACTCCAGACCCACAGCAATGTGGTTGACTCTTAAATGGCCCAGCAAGGCATTCAGTTGCCACTGCTGCCTTCTCAACGGCAATTAGGGATGGGCAATAAATGCTGGGCCCAGCCAGCAACACCCACATCTCATGAAAGAATAAAAATAAAGAGTGAGTATAAGACTTTAAATCTTGGACTGAACAATCAATGTGACCAATAGCAATTTACCCCCAAAGTCTAACTTACTTCATCTCAAAGCTACACCTGGATTTGACTTTAGAGGGGGTGGGCGTGTAAATTGGCATCGAAATAAAATTTGGGAGGTGTAAAATGGGCTGTGATTGGCTATTCCAAAGAAGAGTCATACCAGACTCGAAACATTAACTCTGTTTCTCTCTCCACAGAGGCTGTCAGACCTGCTGAGATTTTCCAGCATTTTCTGTTTTTATTTCTGATTTCCAGCATCTGCAGTATTTAGCTTTTATTATCTGTGACGATTGACATTATCACACAAAAATCAGCTGGATGGCGTTAACATGCCTGTCATCCTTCTGTTTTTACACTAATTGTTCAACCGCCTGGAATAGTAACGGTGGAGTAATGGGTTCATTGCTATGTTAATGAGACCACGATGTGATTAATGATGTAAGTGTGTCATCAAGATTCAGGTGACCAAGAGGCTCCAAGAGAATGGTGCAGATCCACCTGTGTCCTGGAAAGCACATGTTTACCCCAAGGTCTTAAACAGCTTCAAGAGAAACCACACACTGACTATCTCAAGTCGATCATAGGATAAGCAAAATCTCATCAAGCTATGACAAGACACTGTAACAGATCAAAGCATGGTAGACCATGTTAAATCTCATTGAGACAGTAACCCCATGAACGCTGGTTCAAATCTCACCATGGACAGTTTGAGTGGCTGAATTTTTATTAAAATCGGGGATAAACAGCTCATATCAAAAAAAGTGACTGTGAATTGTCCTTTTCAACAACCTCTGTCCCATCACCTCTGCCCCAATTCGAATATCCCTCTCTAGGTACAAACTGTGTGGAAAACATTTCTCCTCATGACCTCTTTGCTTCTTTTGCCAATCACCTTAAATCTGTGCCCCCTGCTTTACAGCCTTTCCACCAATGAGAACAGTTTCTCCCTATGACCCCTCATGATTGTAAAATGCTCTTTCAAATCTCTGCTTAATCTTCTCTTTGAGGAAAACAACCTTTCTCAGAAACCCAACTTCTCCAATCCATCCATGTAGCTGAGGTTCCTCGTCCCCGGGAACCATTCTCGTGAATCTTTCCTGCACCCTCTCCAACACCTTCACATTCATCCTCAAGTGTGGGGCCCAGGACCGGACGCAATAATCCAGCTGAGGTTGAACCAGTGTTTTATAGAGTTTCAACATCACCTCCTAGCTCTTGGTCACTATGGGCTGGGGTGTAAGAGTCTAGTCTGAGCCCACCTGCACCTGGCCAGCTCGCCCTGCCGCTGTCGGGCTGTTAACTGTCCTGAGGTGAGCCTTCCGCCCCCAATTCGACAGGAAGTCCCACCTCCGAGAGTAGCTGGCCAACCCAATGACCGGCAGCTCTCTTGTCCCTGCAGAGACGCTGGGAATGGCTTAAGGGGGCTGGGATTATCTGCGTAGGGAAGGGGTGAGGAAATACCAGGAGTTGGAGAATTACCTCATGGGGTGGGGGGCTTCTGATAAGCACAGGTTGCCCAAACAGGAGGTTGAACACCCCACCACCTGCCTCCCCTCCCACTCGCTGACCACCCACCAACCCCCCCCTCAACCTGTCCTGGCCACAAGGCTCACTAGGTTTCACTTTGTGAAGGTGAAGCAGAGGGTGGTCCCTCTGCTCCTGCACCCACTTTAGAATTCACAGTCATCGTTACAGTGCAGAAGGAGGCCATTTAGCCCATCCAGTCTGCACTGGCTCTCTGAAAGAGCATTCCACCTAGTCCCACTCCCCTGACTTATCCCCATAACCCTGCACATTCTCTCTTTTCCGGTAGCAATCCAATTCCCTTTTGAATACCTCGATGGAACCTGCCTCCACCACCCTCTCAGGAAGTTTGTTCCAGGCTCCAACCACCCTCTGGATGGAAACATTATTCCTCGCGTCACACTTACACCTTTCCCCAATTATTTGGAATCTTGTGTCCTTATATTGTCTATTCTCTGCAAATCGTGGCTTAACTTATCTCTCTCTCTCTAAGGTGAACAATCCTGGCTTCTCAAGTCAAAGATCAGGGAATGGCAGAGTGTAAATGGGGGGAGGGGAGTTTGGAATTGGACGCTGACAGGATTTTCCACACCCGTTGAGATCGTTGGAATTTTGAACGGCTCTCGCCAGGATTGGACAACAAAATTTCAGGTGGGGCATTATTTTACACAGTGGGGGCTGGTCTGATCTGGAAATAGTTTCAATAACAATCAGAATAATTGAAAAGGAAAAGAATTGCGGAGCTATGAGGAAAGAACTTTGGGAGAATGGGAGAAATGGGATATCAGAGAGATGACACATTGACAATGGACTGAATGGTCTGCTATTCCGATGAAGAAAGCCTTGTGGTTTCATACCCGATATCGCCTGGAGAATGACAGGCAGCAACAGATTGTGAAAGTGTTACTCAACTTCCCCTCCTACCAACCTCCTGCTCACACGCGGACAGCTTGTTACAAAGATTATTGTTTGGTGTGTTTTAATTCACCTCACTGGCAGCAAACGCTCAGTTGGTAACACTCTCGCCTCTTGAGTCACAAAGTCCCTCTGATAGTGCAACACTCCCTCGGTACTGACCCTCTGACAGTGCAGCACTCCCTCAGTACTGACCCTCCGACAGTGCAGCACTCCCTCAGCACTGATCCTATGACAGTGCGGCACTCCCTCAGTACTGACCCTCTGACAGTGCGGCACTCCCTCAGTACTGACCCTCTGACAGTGCAGCACTCCCTTAGTACTGACCCTCCAACAGTGCAACAATCCCTCAGTACAGACCCTCCAACAGTGCGGCACTCCCTCTGTACTGACCCTCCAACAGTGCAGCACTCCCTCAGTACTGACCCTCTGACAGTGTAGCACTCCCTCAGCACTGATCCTATGACAGTGCGGCACTCCCTCAGTACTGACCCTCTGACAGTGCAGCACTCCCTTAGTACTGACCCTCCGACAGTGCAACACTCCCTCAGTACTGACCCTCCAACAGTGCAGCACTCCCTCAGTACTGACCCTCCAACAGTGCAGCACTCCTTCAGTTCTGACCCTCCGACAGTGCAACACTCTCAGTACTGACCTTCCAACAGTGCAGCACTCCTTCAGTACTGACCCTCCAACAGTGCAGCACTCCTTCAATACTGACCCTCCGACAGTGCAGCACTCCCTCAGTACTGACCCTCCAACAATGCAGTACTTCCTTACAGATGCTGCCCTGGACACAGTTATTTGCACATCCCTCCCCATTCATTACCTGTGTTTATGTGGCATCTAATTATCTGCGACCTTATTTACAGTGTTGACTCTGACCTGGCAGAACCTGGTTTTATTGCCATGCTGCCTATCCCATTTTCAGGATGATGAGAGGGATTCTCTGGATTGTATATTTACAGCTGTAGAGACACATCTCCTTTCCACCATTAATGGTGTTCTCAAAACATTTAAACTCTAATGAGCCGTCAGAACCTTTTATGTAACCCTGGGGCACATTCCTGGATCTGGGGGATGAGGAATACCAGTTGTAGAAGCAGACGTTGTTAAATCCTGCCCTGCAACTCCAAAAACTCTTTGATAAGAACCTCCACTCCTGCTCGCTGCCTATTCTGTCACCCGTAATGCTATCGCAGACTAAAACACCAGAACTGCACATGCACAGCATTGGCAACAAATGCAGCTTTTCCTCATTTACTGAGGCCATCTTTTACTTCCAGACTTGGAAAAAATTAAGTTCAAATTCTCAAATGCTGTGGTTGGATTCGAATCCATTTTCTCACCGTGACCAGTAACGTAACCAAGCACCCACCATACCTGACATTCATATGGTAACAGCCGTGAATATCTAATTCACGTCCGCACCTCAAATTTCATCTTGGAAAACAGTAGGGTGCAGGTGAACCTGGTCTAACCTCTGCGGTGAAGGGCAGTTTGGAGCTGGGTTAGGAAGTACCTTCGAGTCTCTGGGCTGGTCAGAGAGTGTGGTGGACGACTGCTCTTCCTGTCCACAGTCCTGAGTGACTGGCTGCTCACAACTGAGCTCATCTTGCACAAGCTGAGTCAGCGCTTCCTGCGTGTTGTTCAACAGTGAATCTCTCCGCTCCGTCAGATTGGCCAACCTCTCGCATTGAGCTTCCATCGAAGACGCACCCCCCTGTCGAGAGAGTGAAGATTCAATATTCTTTCATTCGTTCGTGGGTTTATTGCCCATCCCTAATTGCCTTTGAGAACTGAGTGGTTTGCTAGGCCATTTCAGAGGGCATTTAAGAGTCAATTTAAGAGTTAAATGCTGTGGGGTCTGGAGTCACATGAAGGCCAGACCAGGTAAGGACAGCAGATTTCCTTCCCTAAAGGGCATTAGTGACCCAGATGGGTTTTTACAACAATCGACAATGGTTTCGTGGTCGTCATTAGACTTTTAATTCCAGATCAACCCCAATTATTTCCCAGCTGCTCCCACAGGAGCTGAACCTTGTTCCTCAGGCATTGGCCTGTTGTCACCAATAGCAGGTTACAACACAGAAAGAGCCCATTCATCCCATCAAGTATGAGCTAGCCCTTTATCTAGAGTCATCCAACACTTACAACAGCTTATGTTTATTAAGTGTCTTTAATGTGATGAAATGTCCCAAATTCTGTAAAGGATGAACACCAAAGGAGGGGAGAAGTGGGGGTGGGGGGTTGAGGGGTGGGGGGGTGCGGGGGCAGGGAAATATTAGTCAGTTTGGTTTTAAGGGGTGGGGGGGGGTCCTACTGGAGGGGGGAGAGGCAAAGAGGTTTAGGGAGGGAATTCCAGGATGTGGGATCTAGATAGTGGAAGATATGACTGTTAGTTTTAGATGTTAGAATCGGGGAGAATGCAGAGACCGTTATAGGGAGAGTCTGGCTTTGGAGGGATGTAATCACACACAAAGTATTTTTAAATTTGAGGGAACTGGGAGTCAAATTAGAACAGTGAGGACAGGCTGATGGGTGAACAGGACTGATCCGGATCATCATTTTAGAGTGTTTGTTGTTCCTGTGTGAGGGCAGGTGGTGAGTGTTTGATTTGTGTTTGATTACACCTGAATGAAGGACCTTGGCTATGTGTAAATAGGAATGAGTGCAGCATGCGTCCCCTGTCACATACACTCACCTGCTGTAACATCTCCATTTCTGTATCACACTCCTGTAGCTTTTCCAACAGTGACTGGAAGAGACAATAACATGGTTCCAAATTAAAGGAGCTCCCTGTGCCCAAGATGGGCATAAACACAGTGATAAACAGATAAAAAAATAATAATTGCTTGATAGTATAGAACTTGGATATTGCTGAAAAGAGACATTTTGTTGTCTTACACTCATCAGGATAAATGCAAGAATGGCAAATTTCAAACATCACAACAATTTATACTTCAGGAGAAAAGGGTGCTGATTGGTTGGAAGTCAACTCTGATTGGTCAAGGCGTTACCATGGAGAAAGAAACAGGGGACTATAGGCTCAGCTAGCTCCCGAGTAATTCAAAAAAGGCACAAGGTTTGAACATATTCCTTTAGTTTGCAGAGAACGGGTCATGTGTATGAATATATGTCATTTCTAGCAAGTATAAATGAGCACAACTGCTTATCTTAAATTGGTTGTCAGTGTAGTTATTAGCGCACTGAGGACTGTTCAGCAACTGCTGACCAATCGCAGAATCACATCTAACAATAGACGCTTGGTCGTGGGTTTTGCAAGTGTGAGCTGGTTGATTCCTACTTCAAATTACCCTGGAAAGGCAAAGTATCTCAAAACTTTGAACAACAACCGTTTCATGTGGTTACTAGCTTTGTGAATGATACTTTCCACCAACAGGGTGCTGCCAAGAGTCCAAAAATGATGTTCTGTCTACCACACTTTCGAGCAGTGTGGTGCATGAATTTCAGTGCTGGTTGTGATACCAGGTGAATGTGTCCTAGCGATTGGCTGATCGAATGAAACAGCTGCTTCGGCTGTTCACAACAGTCAGAGTACAGGGCGCACTCAACCAACTCGCGCTCGCAAAACCCAAAACAAGATGTCTACTGCTGGGATGGTTCAGCAAGTGGCTGCCTACAGGCAGAAGGACCTTACCTGTAACAAGGTGCCCTGCTGTGTTGTCAACTCCTGCAAACGATTCAGCTCAATGCTCACTCGCTCCACCTTAGTGAAGACCTCAACCGTACAAATCACTTCTTCAGGTAATCCCAGAGATTCCTTACACTCCATCATCACACCAACAAGAGCCTTCATCTCCTCTAGATTTTCCACAATTACCTAAACTCAGCAAAGACATTTCTTTACAAACAGAATACACATCACATCTGGGCATTGAGAGATTTTTTTTATTCGTTCACAGGATGTGGATTTCGCTGGCTGGGCCAGTATTTATTGCCCATCCCTAATTGCCCTTGAGAAGGTGGTGGTGAGCTGCCTTCTTGAACCGCTGCAGTCCATGTGGTGTAGGTACACCCACAGTGCTGTTAGGGAGGGAGTTCCAGGATTTTGACCCAGTGACAGTGAAGGAACGGCCGAAATATTTCCAAGTCAGGATGGTGAGTGACTTGGAGGGGAACTTCCAGGTGGTGGTGTTCCCATGTGTCTGCTGCCTTTGTCCTTCTAGATGGTAGTGGTTATGGGTTTGGAAGGTACTGCTTAAGGAGCCTTGGTGAATTCCTGCAGTGCATCTTGTAGATGGTACACACACTGCTGCTACTGTGCGTCGGTGGTGGAGGGAGTGAATGTTTGTGGATGTGGTGCTAATCAAGTGGCTGCTTTGTCCTGGATGGTGTCGAGCTTCTTGAGTGTTGTTGGAGTTGCACTCATCCAGGCAAGTGGAGAGTATTCCATCACACTCCTGACTTGTGCCTTGTAGATGATGGACAGGATATGGGGAGACAGGAGGTGAGTTACTCATCGCAGGATTCCCAGCCTCTGACCTGCTCTTGTAGCCAGTGCTTATATGGAGGGACTGAAGCCTAGAACAGGGCTGGGAGATTAAGAATATTGAGAGGTATAGCAAGGGTAAAATACCTGGGACAAATACCTGCCACCATTAGCCAACATAGGGAGAGCTAGCCCCACACACACAGCTCGAGCGGACACATTCTTGGCTGTAGGAAAGAAATAAGCCTGTGGAGGATAGCAGATCAAACGGACCCCGATAGTCAAGGAGAGTGTTGGTACCTGGTTGTTTTCCAAATGCACCTGGATGGGCAGGTCACAGAGATCAACGGAGGACAGGATAGTGTTAATCTTCGAAAGTTTATTTTCAAGGAATTTCACTTCAGACTCGATATCACCAACCTCCTACAATAGAAACAGAATTCGCAGAAAGGTTAATGTACAGGGTGCAGTGAGGGGTGCCAGGGTGATGGGGGGGAGAGGGAAAGGGGTGGAGTGGTGATGTTGGGGTACAGTGGGTATGTTGGGGTGTACTAGGTATGTTGGGGTACAGAGGGTATGTTGGGGTACAGGGGGTACGTCAGGGTACAGAGGGCATTGGGGTACAGTGTGTATATTGGGGTTCAGGGGTGTCGGGGTACAGGTGAGTTTGCGGGGTACAGGGGGAGTATCGGAGCAGTGGGGGTTCATGGTACACTGGGATGTTGGGGTACACTGGGTACATTGGGGTGTTGGGGTACACTGGGTACAGGGGTTGTTGGGATACAGTAGGTATGTTGGGGTACAGTGGAGTTTGGAGTACAGGGGGCATTGGGTTACGGTGGGTGTGTTGGGGTCTGGGTATGTTGGGATACAGGGGGTGTTGAGGTACAGGGGGAGTTTGGGGTACAGTAGAAGTGTTCGGGTACAGTGTATGTTGGGGTTCAGGGGTGTCGGGGTACGGGGGAGTATCAGGGCACAGTGGGGGTTCATGGTACATTGGGGTGTTGGGGTAAAGTAGTATATTGGGGTACATGGAAGATGGGGGTACAGTGGGGTGTTGGGGTACAGTGGGGGTGTTGGGGTACAGTGGGTATGCCTGGGTGTTCGGATACAGCGTCAAAGCAGTGCTCTCTCAGTTTGATTATGCTCTGAAGTCTCTGGAGTGGGAGTTTAACCCATGACTCCCTGATTCGATGAGGAGGGAGACACCACTGGACCAGGCTGATACCTGGACAGTGACAGTAATGGGGGGGGAGTGCAGTGACCAATGCAGATGCACTGTGGGAGACTGTCTCACCGTTGCAATGTGCTTTATCTCGGTGAGCTTCTGGTCTATGGTCTGCTGTAGGGTGGAGACACCATTCTGTAGCTCACCGAGACGCTGCTTCATCTTGTCAGTTTGGTATATCACTGACAGCTCCTTCAGCCTGGATGTAATGTCTTGGAGAGTGTTTTGTTTCTGTCTGCCACTCTCAGCCATCACCTTTAATCATGAAATAAAAACACAAAGACAGCAAACACAAATTCACAATTCATTTGTGAACAAAGTCAGAAAAATACAAACTGGGGACAGGGACTCGATTCTGCATCTGAAAAGCAGGGAACTTATCCCAAACTTATATTGAAACTTGGTTAGGACACTCTTGGGATACTGTGAAGAGTTCTGACATCCAGAATATAATAAAGAATATCCAGGCCCTGGAGAAGGTGCTAGAAGATTCCCAAGGGTGATTTCAAAACCGAGACATCAGGCCAGACCGGAACGTCTATACAGGCCAGGGATCTCTTTTAGAGAAAAGTGAAGGCCAAGGGCTGTGATGTTGGGCCTTTCACACCCGCTTGAGGGGCAGATACGCCTTGAATTAACGTCCCTGAAAGACCAGTCCTCCAAAATTGCAGCACTCCATCACTGCCCAAAAGCAAACTTGATTACACTTGGAAAATAAAGTCGGTGGGGCTACTGGAGGGAGAGCAGGGGGTTGGGACTTGGTGGATAGCTCTTCCAAACGGCTATCACAGGCACAATGGGCCGAATGGCCTCATACTGTGCCATTTAATTCTACAATGCTGAACTGAAATCCAAGACTAAACAATGTGTTTACAGAGTGAGGTTTGGACCCAGAAATCTTTACTCTGAGGGGGTAGTTTTACTGACTGAGTCAGCAAACTGAATCCTCTCTGCAATGGGGATTGGCACATTAGAACTCACCTGAAAGACAAGGAGCTGTTTGCTGAGGGACTTGGCGGAGCTGTAGTCAGTCTTGCTGCAGAGTAGATCTTCTGCACTCTCGCTCCATGATGATGCAGAGTCAGTTATCTGTCTGTACTCCTCCAGGGACTCAGGAATCTGCCCAAAAATACATCAACATCCATCTGTTTGATTGTTTATCAACAGGAAGCAAGGGCAATGCTGAGGAATTAATCTGCAGCCACCCATTGTTAGCACCTACTACCCCCAGCAGTGATAATCTCCCTCCAGTGTTAGCACCAACTACCCCCAGCAGTGATAATCTCCCTCCAGTGTTAGCACCAACTACCCCCAGCAGTGATAATCTCCCTCCAGTGTTAGCACCAACTACCCCCAGCAGTAATCTCCCTCCAGTGTTCGCACCAACTACCCCCAGCAGTGATAATCTCCCTCCAGTGTTAGCACCAACTACCCCCAGCAGTGATAATCTCCCTCCAGTGTTAGCACCAACTACCCCCAGCAGTAATCTCCCTCCAGTGTTAGCAGCAACTACCCCCAGCAGTAATCTCCCTCCAGTGTTAGCACCAACTACCCCCAGCAGTAATCTCCCTCCAGTGTTAGCACCAACTACCCCCAGCAGTGATAATCTCCCTCCAGTGTTAGCACCAACTACCCCCAGCAGTAATCTCCCTCCAGTGTTAGCACCAACTACCCCCAGCAGTAATCTCCCTCCAGTGTTAGCACCAACTACCCCCAGCAGTAATCTCCCTCCAGTGTTAGCACCAACTACCCCCAGCAGTAATCTCCCTCCAGTGTTAGCACCAACTACCCCCAGCAGTAATCTCCCTCCAGTGTTAGCACCAACTACCCCCAGCAGTGATAATCTCCCTCCAGTGTTAGCACCAACTACCCCCAGCAGTAATCTCCCTCCAGTGTTAGCACCAACTACCCCCAGCAGTAATCTCCCTCCACTCTTAACACTCCCAGCACAGGTACAGCACGGGGTTAGATACAGAGTAAATCTCCCTCTACACTGTCCCCATCAAACACTCCCAGGACAGGTACAGCACGGGGTTAGATACAGAGTAAAGTTCCCTCTACACTGTCCTCATCAAACACTCCCAGGACAGGTACAGCACGGGGTTAGATACAGAGTAAAGCCCCCTCTACACTGTCCCCATCAAACACTCCCAGGACAGGTACAGCATGGGGTTAGATACAGAGTAAAGCTCCCTCTAAACTGTCCCCATCAAACACTCCCAGGGCAGGTACAGCACGGGGTTATATAGAGAGTAAAGCTCCCTCTACACTGTCCCCATCAAACACTCCCAGGACAGGTACAGCACGAGGTTAGATACAGAGTAAAGCTCCCTCTGCACTGTCCCATTCAAACACTCCCAGGACAGGTACAGCTTGCGTTAAAGAGACAACAGTCCATAGTAAGAAAGAGCACGTGGTGCAGTGTGTGAGGGGTGTTGCTGATGGGCTGTGACCTTGTTCAGTAAGGCTGTTCTCTGCTCTGCCATGCGGGATACATGTTGCTGCTGCTGGAATGGTTCCAGTAGACTCTCCATCAGTTCCTGAGCCTGCTCGGGATCTTGCTCTGCCAGTTCCTGTACCTCTGCATCAAGCTGTGAAAGGACCGAGTGCCACTTATCGATCCCACTCCAGATCCTCTGTGAAAAGAGAAGCAGGAAGAGGGATTAAACCCAGAACACCAAGAGCATTACGTAGACATAACCACTGATTTGCACCTTTATACCATGTCAACTCCAAAAAAACTTTCTGTGCTCTCACTTCTGAAAGATGCAGAATTAACGAAGGGGCAGAAACACTCCCAGAATAACATTGCTGCTTGAGCACATCATCAATAATTCCTGGAAGGACATCGACATTGGAACAAACAAACTGACCTGCGATCAAAAAATAGAACATTGCTGCCCTCTAGTGCCACATTGTGGCATGTTCCATGGTTGGAGGGTTGTCCAGGAGAGGATGGGGGACCTGTACCCCAGTGAGAGTCAGCACCTTCAGGAGAGGAGGGGGACCCTGTACCCCAGTGAGAGTCAGCACCTTCAGGAGAGGAGGGGGACCTGCATTCTGATGGGGGAGGTTTGTGTTTCAGGTGTATGTTGTACAGACCTTTTGCTGTGCCTTTGCCTCACTGTGGGATTTGCTGCTTTGCTGCAGCATCTTCTCTACACTCTGGAGTCCACTCCTTATGGCTGCGATCCTGAGGTTCAGCTCCTGGCTGCGGGTGTTCTGGGAACCCAGGGCTTGCAGCTGATGAGGGAAATGCAGAGACATTTAGCTATGTTTTGTCCGGCCTTGCTCCACACTCCCTCACCTACTCTGGTGACTCTCCCTGACACTCGACTCTGCGGATTTCAGTATTCTCAGCCCCAGCTGGGACAATTGTCACTAACACAAAAACCGAAAAGGCAGCAGATGCTGCAAATCTCACCATGAACAGAAAAGGCAGGAACTGGGTCAGGCAACATCCGTGGAGGAAGAGACAGAGTTAACCTTTCGGATCAATGAGCTGTCATCTAGTTCTGAAGCGTTAACTCTGTTTCTCTCTCCACGGAAGCTGCCTGACTTGCTGTGTGTTTCTAGCATCTTCCGTTGTTACTGTGACCAATTGTCACATCGGCCGCTGACTGCAAGGTGTGGGGGATAGTCGGGGGGAGCAGCAACATCTGGGCCCAAGCCTGATCACATCATTATCCAATCCGGCATGGGAGGGATCACTGGCCCGGGATCTAGTGCAAAGTTACCCAGTCGGATTTCGACAACGGCTAAACTAGTGCCGACCAGGTCACCATATTTACCACATGATACAAAAAACGCAGTCATAATAAAACAAACCTTTTGAAAATAGGTTTGAGGTTTTAAACTGTCAGCAAATCAAGATCGATACACTCACTTCCAGAGCCAGGAGAACAGTTTCACAGGAGTTAGCAATCCCCCTGTCCTACTGCATCGACTCTCGATGGCCGGTGACAATCAGTTAACTGAAATGTTCTATTTTTCACAGTGAGGTCCAATTGATTTAAAAAAAGAAACAAATTTCTTCAAGAGTAAACTGTCTCTATTCTGTCAGAATGGATTTTTAGAAGGCCCAGGGGTGTGAAAGAATCGACAAGTCTGTGTGCATTGACTCATGCTCTGTCACCTGCTGTTTCCAAACACAATGTCTAGACATTGAATAGCCCTTTGGCTCACTTTTTTTATTCATTCATGGGATGTGGGTGTCACTGGCTGGACCAGCATTTATTGCCCATCCCTAATTGCCCTTGTTCAGAGGGCAGTTAACGAGACAACCACATTGCTGTGGGTTTGGAGTCACATGTAGGCCAGACCAGGGAAGAATGACAGATTTCCTTCCCTAAAGGGCATTAGTGACCCAGATGGGTTTTTACAACAGTCGACAATGGTTTCATCTGCTGTGGTGGGATTTGAACCCAGGTCCCCAGAGCATTACCCTGGGTCTCTGAATTACCAATTATCCAGCAACAATCCCACTACACCACTGTCTCCTCAAAACTCCTGGCCAAACTCCTGTAATCTCTCCTTTTGCGGCAATGGCACCCGTACTCCTTCCAATCGTTCGTTTCAACAGACATTTTAATATGAAGGATGAATGTATTTGGATGTCCCTGCACCTCCCCAGCTTTCTGACCCTCATTGGTCAGTCCAATTCAGTCTGTCCATTGCTCAAGGGCCTCGACTGCTTTCGCAAAAACTATCAATCACCAGCGAAACAAAACCGAGTGAGCACCCCCTGCATCACTAGGTTCCCCAAGGAGATGTCCCGAGCAAGACTACTGTCCTTCAAAGGCTGGCCCTGCTTTCACAGTGTTTCCCAGGGTGGTCCCACAGATCTAATGTATCATCGTTTAGAGAAACCCAGAGAGAACAGCAACAGAGAGGGTAACAAATGGTGGGATGTTTTACTTCAATCAGTGACAGACAATAGTGAGTGTCAGCCCACACTCACACCCACCCCAGCAAGTTTAACACGACTCAGTGTTGTGTGATTCTAAAACCGAACGTCGTCACAGGCGGAGAGTGCCGGGTGTGTTGGACAACACTGAACAAGGGCAGGTAAGCTGACTGATTTCTTCCCCCTCCCTAGCCTGGGGAGCTGACGCTAACTGCAGAACCACGTTTAGTGCCCCGCTTAGTATCAGTCCTCATCCCTCATAATGAGAATGACTCAGCATCACACAGCTATGTAGTCACCAGCTCAGAATTTACAGGGAATCTCAGACACACAAACAATTTAACTTGGGCAATGGTAAAATGTAAGGGACGGATCAGTGCTGCCACTTCACATGCATGAGTGCAGCTCCTTCAACACTCGAGAAGCTCGACACCATCCAGGACAAAGCAGCCCAAAAACCACAACCACCACCTTGAATATTTACTCCCACTCCCTCCACCACCGACGCACAGTAGCTGCAGTGTGTGTACCATCTACAAGATGCACTGCAGCAACTCACCAAGGGTCCTTAGACAGCACCTTCCAAACCCACGACCGCTACCACCTAGAAGGACAAGGGCAGCAGACACATGGGGACACCACCGCCTGGAAGTTCCCCTCCAAGTCACTCACCATCCTGACTTGGAAATATATCGGCCGTTCCTTCACTGTCGCTGGGTCAAAATCCTGGAACTCCCTCCCTAACAGCACTGTGGGTGTACCTACACCACATGGACTGCAGCGGTTCAAGAAGGCAGCTCACCACCACCTTCTCAAGGGGTAATTAGGGATGGGCAATAAATACTGGTCTAGCCAGCGACACCCACGTCCCATGCTTCCCAGTCAAAAGGTTTGAACACATAATCAGTAAAACAGATAATCCAGCCATTTGTTTCATTGCTCTTTATGGGATCTTGCTGTGCATCAATTGACTGTCACATTTCGCTACGTGAAAACAGTGACTGCATTTTTTTAAAGGTATTTCATTTCCTGTGAAAAGCTATGGAATGTCCTGGAGAAATCCAAATTATTTCATGAAAGCCTCACCTTCGCCTCCATATCTCCCAGCGCTCTGCTGGTCTCCTGGATCCGAGTGTTGATTTCTGCAGGAATGCTGGTGTACCGCTCAGAGTACCTGCTCTGCAGTCGGTCACTGATCTCCGCCATCGCTTGGCGCTGGCTGTTCAGCGTGTCTCGGAGTTGCTGCAGGCAACACAGCGAAGTGAATTTGTGCATCTGCCCGTGACCCAGGACTGTGACCCTAGGCAGGAGCTTTCACAATAGCACAAGAGGAGTTCGTTCGGCCCATCATACCTGTGCCAGCTCTTTGAAAGAGCTATCCAATTGGTCACTTTTTCCTGCTGTATCCCATAGCCTTGCAAACTCTTAATTTACAACTATTTATCTCATTTTCTTTTCAAAGTTACTACTGAAGTGTGAGGTGATACATTTTGGCAGCAGGGATTGAGAGAAGTAATATAGACTAAATGGCTCAGTTCAGGAGAATTTGTATGGTCAGAGAGACCTGAGAGTCCCGTGTGTATCAATCTTTGGAGGTGGCATGTCACATTGAGGGAGCGGTTAGCAGAGCAGATGGGATCTTGCACTTCATTAGTAGAGGCACTGATTAACGAAACAAAGAATTTGTGCTGAACCTTTATAAAGCTCTGGTTAGACCCCAACTAGAGTATTGTGTCCAGTTCTGGTCACCACACTTTAGGAAGGATGTGAGGGTCCTTGAGATGGTGCGGAGGAGATTTATCAGAATGGTTCGAGGGATGGAGGATTTTAGCTACATGGTTAGGTTGGAGAAGCTGGGATTGTTCTCCTTGGAGAAAAGGAGAATGAGGGGGGATTTGATGGAGGGGTAGAGGGGGGGGATTTGATAGAGGGGTACAAAGGGGGATTTGATAGAGGGGTACAAGGGGATTTGATAGAGGGGTACAGTGGGGATTTGATAGAAGGGTACAGAGGGGGATTTGATAGAGGGGTACAGGGGGGAATTGATAGAGGGGTACAGGGGGGGATTTGATAAGGGGAACAGGGGGGATTTGATAGAGGGGTACAGGGGGGATTTGATAGAGGGGTACGGGGGGGGATTTGATAGAGGGGTAGGGGGGATATGATAGAGGGGTACGGTGGGGATTTGATAGAGGGGTACGGCGGGGGTTTGATAGAGGGGTACAGGGGGGATTGATAGAGGGGTACAGGGGGGATTTGATAGAGGGGTACAGGGGGGATTTGATAGAGGGGTACTGGGGGGGATTTGATAGAGGGGTACAGAGGGGGATTTGACAGAGGGGTACAGGGGGGATTTGATAGAGGGGTACAGAGGGGGATTTGATAGAGGGGTACAGAGGGGGATTTGATAGAGCGGTACAGGGGGGATTTGATAGAGGGGTCCAGGGGGCTTTTTGATACAGGGGTACAAGGGGATATGATAGAGGTGTACGGGGGGGATTTGATAGAGGGGTACGGGGGGATTTGATAGAGGGGTACAGGGGGGGATTTGATAGAGGGGTGCAGGGGGGATTTGATAGAGGGGTTCAGGGGGGATTTGATAGAGGGGCACAGGAGGGGATTTGATAGAGGGGTACAGGGGGGATTTGATAGAGAGGTACAGGGGGGATTTGATAGAGGGGTACAAGGGGATTAGATAGAGGGGTACGGGTGCATTTGATAGAGGGGTACAGGAGGGATTTGATAGAGAAGTACAGGGGGGGATTTGATAGAGGGGTACAAGGGGATTTGATAGAGGGGTACAGGGGGAGGATTTGATATAGGGGTACAGGGGGGATTTGATATAGGGGTACAGGGGGGATTTGATAGAGGGGTACAGGGGGGAGGGTTTGATAGAGGGGTACAGGGGGTTTGATAGAGGGGTACAGGGGGGATTTGATAGAGGGGTACGGGGGGGGATTTGATAGAGGGGTACAGGGGGTTTGATAGAGGGGTACAGGGGGGATTTGATAGAGGGGTACAGGGGGGGATTTGATAGAGGGGTACAGGGGGGATTTGATAGAGGGGCACAGAGGGGGATTTGATCGAGGGGTACAGGGGGGGATTTGATTGAGGGGTACAGGGGGGGATTAGATAGAGGGGCACAGAGGGGGATTTGATCGAGGGGTACAGGGGGGCATTTGATCGAGGGGTACAGGGGGATTCGATAGAGGGGTACAAGGGGATTTGATAGAGGGGCACAGAGGGGGATTTGGTAGAGGGGTACAGGGGGGATTTGATAGAGGGGTACAAGGGGATTTGATCGAGGGGTACGGGGGGGGATTTGATAGAGGGGTACAGGGGGATTTGATAGAGGGGTACAGGGGGATTTGATAGAGGGGTACAAGGGGATTTGATCGAGGGGTACGGGGGGGATTTGATAGAGGGGTACAGGGGGATTTGATAGAGGGGTACAAGGGGATTTGATAGAGGGGTACAGGGGGGATTTGATAGAGGGGAACAGGGGGGATTTGATAGAGGGGTACAGGGGGATTTGATAGAGGGGTACGGGGGGGATTTGATAGAGGGGTACAAGGGGATTTGAAAGAGGGGTACAGGGGGGGATTTGATAGAGGGGTACAGGGGGGATTTGATAGAGGGGTACAGGGGGGATTTGATCGAGGGGTACGGGGTGGGGGGGATTTGATAGAGGGGTACAGGGGGATTTGATAGAGGGGTACAAGGGGATTTGATAGAGGGGTACAGGGGGGGTTTGATAGAGGGGCACAGGGGGGGATTTGATCGAGGGATACAGTGGGGGAATTGATAGAGGGGTACAGGGGGATTTGATAGAGGGGTACAAGGGGATTTGATAGAGGGGTACAAGTGGGGGGTTTGATAGAGGGGTACAAGGGGATTTGATAGAGGGGCACAGGGGGGATTTGATAGAGGGGTACAGGGGGGATTTGATAGAGGGGACAGAGGGGGATTTGATAGAGAGGTACGGGGGGGATTTGATAGAGGGGTACAGGGGGGGATTTGATAGAGGGGTAAAGGGGGGGATTTGATAGAGGGGCACAGAGGGGGATTTGATAGAGTGGTACGGGGGGGATTTGATCGAGGGGTACAGGGGGGGATTTGATAGAGGGGTACGGGGGGATTTGATAGAGGGGTACAGGGGGATTTGATAGAGGGGTACAAGGGGATTTGATAGAGGGGTACGGGGGAAGTTTGATAGAGGGGTAAAGGGGGGATTTGATAGAGGGGTACAAGGGGGGGATTTGATAGAGGGGTACAAGGGGATTTGATAGAGGGGTAGAGGGGGGATTTGATAGAGGGGTACAAGGTGATTTGATAGAGGGGTACAGGGGGGGATTTGATAGAGGGGTACAGGGGGGGATGTGATAGAGGGGTACAGGGGGGATTTGATAGAGGGGTACAGGGGGGTTTTGATAGAGGGGTACAGGGGGGATTTGATAGAGGGGTACGGGGGCGGGATTTGATAGAGGGGTACGGGGGGGATTTGATAGAGGGGTACAGGGGGGATTTGATAGAGGGGTGCAGGGGGGATTTGATAGAGGGGTGCAGGGGGGGATTTGATAGAGGGGCACAGGAGGGGATTTGACAGAGGGGTACAAGGGGATTAGATAGAGGGGTACGGGTGGATTTGAAAGAGGGGTACAGGGGGGGATTTGATAGAGGGGTACAAGGGGATTTGATAGAGGGGTACAAGGGGATTTGATAGAGGGGTACAGGGGGAGGATTTGATATAGGGGTACAGGGGGATTTGATATAGGGGTACAGGGGGGGAGGGTTTGATAGAGGGGTACAAGGGGATTTGATAGAGGTGTACAGGGGGTTTGATAGAGGGGTACAGGGGGATTTGATAGAGGTGTACAGGGGCGGGATTTGATAGAGGGGTACGGGGGAGATTTGATAGAGGGGTACGGGGGAGATTTGATAGAGGGGTGCAGGGGGGATTTGATAGAGGGGTGCAGGGGGGATTTGATAGAGGGGCACAGGAGGGGATTTGATAGAGGGGTACGGGGGGGGATTTGATAGAGGGGTAGGGGGGATATGATAGAGGGGTACGGTGGGGATTTGATAGAGGGGTACGGGGGGGGTTTGATAGAGGGGTACAGGGGGGATTGATAGAGGGGTACAGGGGGGATTTGATAGAGGGGTACAGGGGGGATTTGATAGAGGGGTACTGGGGGGGATTTGATAGAGGGGTACAGAGGGGGATTTGACAGAGGGGTACAGGGGGGATTTGATAGAGGGGTACAGAGGGGGATTTGATAGAGGGGTACAGAGGGGGATTTGATAGAGCGGTACAGGGGGGATTTGATAGAGGGGTCCAGGGGGCTTTTTGATACAGGGGTACAAGGGGATATGATAGAGGTGTATGGGGGGGATTTGATAGAGGGGTACGGGGGGATTTGATAGAGGGGTACAGGGGGGGATTTGATAGAGGGGTGCAGGGGGGATTTGATAGAGGGGTTCAGGGGGGATTTGATAGAGGGGCACAGGAGGGGATTTGATAGAGGGGTACAGGGGGGATTTGATAGAGAGGTACAGGGGGGATTTGATAGAGGGGTACAAGGGGATTAGATAGAGGGGTACGGGTGCATTTGATAGAGGGGTACAGGAGGGATTTGATAGAGAAGTACAGGGGGGGATTTGATAGAGGGGTACAAGGGGATTTGATAGATGGGTACAGGGGGAGGATTTGATATAGGGGTACAGGGGGGGATTTGATATAGGGGTACAGGGGGGATTTGATAGAGGGGTACAGGGGGGAGGGTTTGATAGAGGGGTACAGGGGGTTTGATAGAGGGGTACAGGGGGGATTTGATAGAGGGGTACAGGGGGTTTGATAGAGGGGTACAGGGGGGATTTGATAGAGGGGTACAGGGGGGGATTTGATAGAGGGGTACAGGGGGGATTTGATAGAGGGGCACAGAGGGGGATTTGATCGAGGGGTACAGGGGGGGATTTGATTGAGGGGTACAGGGGGGGGATTAGATAGAGGGGCACAGAGGGGGATTTGATCGAGGGGTACAGGGGGGCATTTGATCAAGGTGTACAGGGGGATTCGATAGAGGGGTACAAGGGGATTTGATAGAGGGGCACAGAGGGGGATTTGGTAGAGGGGTACAGGGGGGATTTGATAGAGGGGTACAAGGGGATTTGATCGAGGGGTACGGGGGGGATTTGATAGAGGGGTACAGGGGGATTTGATAGAGGGGTACAGGGGAATTTGATAGAGGGGTACAAGGGGATTTGATCGAGGGGTACGGGGGGGGATTTGATAGAGGGGTACAGGGGGATTTGATAGAGGGGTACAAGGGGATTTGATAGAGGGGTACAGGGGGGATTTGATAGAGGGGTACAGGGGGGATTTGATAGAGGGGCACAGAGGGGGATTTGATCGAGGGGTACGGGGGGAATTTGATCGAGGGGTACAGGGGGATTTGATAGAGGGGTACGGGGGGGATTTGATAGAGGGGTACAAGGGGATTTGAAAGAGGGGTACAGGGGGGGATTTGATAGAGGGGTACAGGGGGGATTTGATAGAGGGGTACAGGGGGGATTTGATCGAGGGGTACGGGGTGGGGGGGATTTGATAGAGGGGTACAGGGGGATTTGATAGAGGGGTACAAGGGGATTTGATAGAGGGGTACAGGGGGGGTTTGATAGAGGGGCACAGGGAGGGATTTGATCGAGGGATACAGTGGGGGAATTGATAGAGGGGTACAGGGGGATTTGATAGAGGGGTACAAGGGGATTTGATAGAGGGGTACAAGTGGGGGGTTTGATAGAGGGGTACAAGGGGATTTGATAGAGGGGTACAGGGGGATTTGATAGTGGGGTACAGGGGGGATTTGATAGAGGGGTACAGGGGGGATTTGATAGAGGGGACAGAGGGGGATTTGATAGAGAGGTACAGGGGGGGATTTGATAGAGGGGTACAGGGGGGGATTTGATAGAGGGGTAAAGGGGGGGATTTGATAGAGGGGCACAGAGGGGGATTTGATAGAGTGGTACGGGGGGGGATTTGATCGAGGGGTACAGGGGGGGATTTGATAGAGGGGTACGGGGGGATTTGATAGAGGGGTACAGGGGGATTTGATAGAGGGGTACAAGGGGATTTGATAGAGGGGTACGGGGGAGGTTTGATAGAGGGGTAAAGGGGGGATTATTTAGAGGGGTACAAGGGGGGGATTTGATAGAGGGGTACAAGGGGATTTGATAGAGGGGTACAGGGGGGATTTGATAGAGGGGTACAAGGTGATTTGATAGAGGGGTACAGGGGGGGATTTGATAGAGGGGTACAGGGGGGGATTTGATAGAGGGGTACAGGGGGGATTTGATAGAGGGGTACAGGGGGTTTTGATAGAGGGGCACAGGGGGATTTGATAGAGGGGTACGGGGGCGGGATTTGATAGAGGGGTACGGGGGGGATTTGATAGAGGGGTACAGGGGGGATTTGATAGAGGGGTGCAGGGGGGATTTGATAGAGGGGTGCAGGGGGGGATTTGATAGAGGGGCACAGGAGGGGATTTGATAGAGGGGTACAGGGGGGATTTGACAGAGGGGTACAAGGGGATTAGATAGAGGGGTACGGGTGGATTTGATAGAGGGGTACAGGGGGGATTTGATAGAGGGGTACAAGGGGATTTGATAGAGGGGCACAGGGGGAGGATTTGATATAGGGGTACAGGGAGATTTGATATAGGGGTACAGGGGGGGAGGGTTTGATAGAGGGGTACAAGGGGATTTGATAGAGGTGTACAGGGGGTTTGATAGAGGGGTACAGGGGGATTTTAAAGAGGTGTACAGGGGCGGGATTTGATAGAGGGGTACGGGGGAGATTTGATAGAGGGGTACGGGGGAGATTTGATAGAGGGGTGCAGGGGGGATTTGATAGAGGGGTGCAGGGGGGATTTGATAGAGGGGCACAGGAGGGGATTTGATAGAGGGGTACAGGGGGGATTTGATAGAGGGGTACAAGGGGATTAGATAGAGGGGTACGGGTGGATTTGATAGAGGGGTACAGGGGGGATTTGATAGAGAAGTACAGGGGGGGTTTTGATAGAGGGGTACAAGGGGATTGGATAGAGGGGTACAGGGGGAGGATTTGATATAGGGGTACAGGGGGGATTTGATATAGGGGTACAGGGGGGATTTGATAGAGGGGTACAGGGGAGATGGTTTGATAGAGGGGTACAAGGGAATTTGATAGAGGTGTACAGGGGGTTTGATAGAGGGGTACAGGGGGGATTTGAGAGAGGGGTACGGGGGGGATTTGATAGAGGGGTATGGGGGGGATTTGATAGAGGGGTACAGGGGGGATTTGATAGAGGGGTACAAGGGGGATTTGATAGAGGGGTACAGGGGGATTTGATCGAGGGGTACAGGGGGGATTTGATAGAGGGGCACAGAGGGGGATTTGATCGAGGGGTACAGGGGGGATTTGATAGAGGGGTACAGGGGGATTTGATAGAGGGGTACAAGGGGATTTGATAGAGGGGTACGGGGGGTTTGATAGAGGGGTACAGGGGGGACTTGATAGAGGGGTACAGGGGGGGATTTGATAGAGGGGTACAGGGGGTGATTTGATAGAGGGGTACAGGGGGATTTGATAGAGGGGTACAAGGGGATTTGATAGAGGGGTACAGGGGGATTTGATAGAGGGGTACAGGGGGGATTTGATAGAGGGGCACAGAGGGGGATTTGATCGAGGGGTACGGGCGGGATTTGATCGAGGGGTACAGGGGGGGATTTGATAGAGGGGCACAGAGGGGGATTTGATCGAGGGGTACAGGGGGGATTTGATCGAGGGGTACAGGGGGTGATTTGATAGAGGGGTACAGGGGGATTTGATAGAGGGGTACAAGGGGATTTGATAGAGGGGTACAAGGGGATTTGATCGAGGGGTACAGGGGGATTTGATAGAGGGGTACAGGGGGGATTTGATAGAGGGGCACAGAGGGGGATTTGATCGAGGGGTACGGGCGGGATTTGATCGAGGGGTACAGGGGGGGATTTGATAGAGGGGTACGGGGGGATTTGATAGAGGGGTACAAGGGGATTTGATAGAGGGGTATGGGGGGATTTGATACAGGGGTACGGGGGGGATTTGATAGAGGGGTACAGGGGGGGATTTGATAGAGGGGTACAGGGGGGATTTGATAGAGGGGTACGGGGGGATTTGATAGAGGGGTACGGGGGGGATTTGATCGAGGGGTACAGGGGGGATTTGATAGAGGGGCACAGAGGGGGATTTGATCGAGGGGTACGGGGGGATTTGATCGAGGGGTATGGGGGGGATTTGATCGAGGGGTACAGGGGAGGATTTGATAGAGGGGCACAGAGGGGGATTTGATCGAGGGGTACAGGGGGGATTTGACAGAGGGGTATGGGGGGGATTTGACAGAGGGGTACAGGGGGGATTTGATAGGGGGTACAGGGGGGGGTTTGATAGAGGGGTACAAGGGGATTTGATAGAGGGGTACAGGCGGGATTTGATAGAGGAGTACAGGGGGGATTTGATAGAGGGGTACAGGGGGATTTGATAGAGGGGTACAGAGGGTGATTTGATCGAGGGGTGCAGGGGGGCATTTGATAGAGGGGTACAGGGGGATTTGATAGAGGGGTACAAGGGGATTTGATAGATGGGTACAAGGGGGGATTTGATAGAGGGGTTCAAGGGGATTTGATAGAGGGGTACAGGGGGGATTTGATAGGGGGTACAGGGGGGGATTTGATAGAGGGGTACAGGGGGGGATTTGATAGAGGGGTACAAGGGGATTTGATAGAGGGGTACAGGGGGGATTTGATAGAGGAGTACAGGGGGGATTTGATAGATGGGTACAGAGGGGGGTTTGATAGAGGGGTACAAGGGGATTTGATAGAGGGGTACAAGGGGATTTGATAGATGGATACAAGGGGGGATTTGATAGAGGGGTTCAAGGGGATTTGATAGAGGGGTACAGGGGGGATTTGATAGGGGGTACAGGGGGGGATTTGATAGAGGGGTACAGGGGGGGATTTGATAGAGGGGTACAAGGGGATTTGATAGAGGGGTGCAGGGGGGATTTGATAGAGGAGTACAGGGGGGATTTGATAGAGGGGTACAGGGGGATTTGATAGAGGGGTACAGGGGGATTTGATAGAGGGGTACAAGGGGATTTGATAGAGGGGAACAGGGGGGGTTTGATAGAGGGGCACAGGGGGGGATTTGATCGAGGGGTACAGGGGGGGATTTGATAGAGGGGTACAAGTGCGGGGTTTGATAGACGGGTACAAGGGGATTTGATAGAGGGGTACAGGGGGATTTGATAGAGGGGTACAGGGGGATTTGATAGAGGGGTACAGGGGGGGATTTGATCGATGGGTACGGGGGGGGATTTCATAGAGGGGTACAGGGGTATTTGATAGAGGGGTACAAGGGGATTTGATACAGGGGTACGGGGGGGTTTGATAGAGGGGCACAAGGGGGGATTTGATCGAGGGGTACAGGGGGGGATTTGATAGAGGGGTACAAGTGCGGGGTTTGATAGACGGGTACAAGGGGATTTGATAGAGGGGTACAGGGGGATTTGATAGAGGGGTACAAGTGCGGGGTTTGATAGACGGGTACAAGGGGATTTGATAGAGGGGTACAGGGGGATTTGATAGAGGGGTACAGGGGGGATTTGATAGAGGGGTACAAGGGGGGGATTTGATAGAGGGTTACAAGGGGATTTGATAGAGGGGTACAGGGGGATTTGATAGATGGGTACAGGGGGGATTTGATAAAGGGGTACGGGGGGGGGGATTTGATAGAGGGGTAGGGGGGGATTTGATAGAGGGGTACAGGGGGGGATTTGATAGAGGGGCACAGAGGGGGCTTTGATCGAGGGGTACGGGGGGGATTTGATCGAGGGGTACAGGGGGGATTTGATAGAGGGGCACAGAGGGGGATTTGATCGAGGGGTACAGGGGAGGATTTGATAGAGGGGCACAGAGGGGGATTTGATCGAGGGGTACGGGGGGATTTGACAGAGGGGTATGGGGGGATTTGACAGAGGGGTACAGGGGGATTTGTTAGAGGGGTACGGGGGTGTTTGATAGAGGGGTACAAGGGGGGGATTTGATCGAGGGGTACAGGTGGGATTTGATCGAGGGGTACAGGGGGGGATTTGACAGAGGGGTACAGGGGGATTTGATAGAGGGGTACGGGGGGGGTTTGATAGAGGGGTACGGGCGGATTTGATAGAGGGGTACGGGCGGATTTGATTGAGGGGTACAAGGGGGGGATTTGATCGAGGGGTACAGGTGGGATTTGATCGAGGGGTATGGGGGGGATTTGACAGAGGGGTACAGGGGGATTTGATAGAGGGGTACGGGGGGGTTTGATAGAGGGGTACGGTCGGATTTGATAGAGGGGTACGGGGGGATTTGATAGAGGGGTACAAGGGGGGGATTTGATAGAGGGGTACAAGGGGATTTGATAGAGGGGTACAGGGGAATTTGATAGAGGGGTACAGGGGAATTTGATAGAGGGGTACAGGGGGGATTTGATAAAGGGGTACAGGGGGGGATTTGATAGAGGAGTACGGGGGGGATTTGATAGAGGGGTACAGGGGGGGATTTGATAGAGGGGTACAGGGGGGATTTGATAGAGGGGCACAGAGGGGGATTTGATCGAGGGGTACGGGGGGGATTTGATCGAGGGGTACAGGGGGGATTTGATAGAGGGGCACAGAGGGGGATTTGATCGAGGGGTACGGGGGGATTTGATCGAGGGGTACGGGGGGATTTGATCGAGGGGTCCAGGGGGCTTTTTGATAGAGGGGTACAAGGGGATTTGATAGAGGGGTACGGGGGGATTTGATAGAGGGGTACAGGGGGATTTGATCGAGGGGTACAGGGGGATTTGATCGAGGGGTACAGGGGGGATTTGATAGAGGGGTGCAGGTGGGATTTGATAGAGGGGTGCAGGGGGGATTTGATAGAGGGGCACAGGAGGGGATTTGATAGAGGGGTACAGGTGGGATTTGATAGAGGGGTACAAGGGGATTAGATAGAGGGGTACGGGTGGATTTGATAGAGGGGTACAGGGGGGGATTTGATAGAGAAGTACAGGGGGGGATTTGATAGAGGGGTACAAGGGGATTTGATAGAGGGGTACAGGGGGAGGATTTGATATAGGGGTACAGGGGGGATTTGATATAGGGGTACAGGGGGGATTTGATAGAGGGGTACAGGGGGGAGGGTTTGATAGAGGGGTACAAGGGGATTTGATAGAGGTGTACAGGGAGTTTGATAGAGGGGTACAGGGGGATTTGATAGAGGTGTACGGGGGCGGGATTTGATAGAGGTGTACGGGGGGATTTGATAGAGGGGTACAGAGGGGATTTGATAGAGGGGTGCAGGGGGGATTTGATAGAGGGGTGCAGGGGGGATTTGATAGAGGGGCACAGGAGGGGATTTGATAGAGGGGTACAGGGGGGTTTTGATAGAGGGGTACAAGGGGATTAGATATAGGGGTACGGGTGGATTTGATAGAGGGGTACAGGGGGGGATTTGATAGAGAAGTACAGGGGGGGATTTGATAGAGGGGTACAAGGGGATTTGATAGAGGGGTACAGGGGAAGGATTTGATATAGGGGTACAGGGGGGATTTGATAGAGAAGTACAGGGGGGATTTGATAGAGGGGTACAAGGAAATTTGATAGAGGTCTACAGGGGGTTTGATAGAGGGGTACAGGGGGGATTTGATAGAGAGGTACAGGGGGGTATTTGATAGAGGGGTACAGGGGGGATTTGACAGCGGGGTACGGGGGGGGATTTGATAGAGGGGTACAAGGGGATTTGATAGAGGGGTACAGGGGGATTTGATCGAGGGGTACAGGGGGATTTGATCGAGGTGTACAGGGGGGGATTTGATAGAGGGGTACAGGGGGTTTTGATAGAGGGGTACAAGGGGGGGATTTGATAGAGGGGTACAAGGGGGGGATTTGATAGAGGGGTACAAGGGGATTTGATAGAGGGGTACAGGGGGGGATTTGATAGAGGGGCACAGGGGGGGATTTGATAGAGGGGCACAGGGGGGGATTTGATAGAGGGGCACAGGGGGGGATTTGATCGAGGGGTACAGGGGGGATTTGATCGAGGGGTACAGGGGGGGATTCGATAGAGGGGCACAGAGGGGGATTTGATCGAGGGGTACAGGGGGGAATTTGATCGAGGGATACGGGGGGGATTTGATAGAGGGGTTCAGGGGGATTTGATAGAGGGCTACAAGGGGATTTGATAGAGGAGTACAAGGGGATTTGATAGAGGGTAACGGGGGGATTTGATAGAGGGGTATAGGGGAGATTTGATCGAGGGGTACAGGGGGGGATTTGATAGAGTGGCACAGAGGGGGATTTGATAGAGGGGCACAGAGGGGGATTTGATAGAGGGGTACAGGGGGATTTGATAGAGGGGTACAGGGGGGGGTTTGATAGAGGGGCACAGGGGGTGATTTGATCGAGGGGTACAGGGGGTGATTTGATAGAGGGGTACAGGGGGATTTGATAGAGGGGTACAAGGGGATTTGATAGAGGGGTACAAGTGGGGAGTTTGATAGAGGGGTACAGGGGGATTTGATAGAGGGGTACAGGGGGATTTGATAGAGGGGTACAAGGGGGGGATTTGATAGAGGGGTACAGGGGGGATTTGATAGAGGGGTACAAGGGGGGGATTTGATAGAGGGGTACAAGGGGATTTGATAGAGGGGTACAGGGGGGATTTGATAGAGGGGTACAGGGGGGATTTGATAGAGGGGTACAGGGGGGATTTGATAGAGGGGTACAAGGGGATTTGATAGAGGTGTACAGGGAGTTTGATAGAGGGGTACAGGGGGATTTGATAGAGGTGTACGGGGGCGGGATTTGATAGAGGGGTACGGGGGGGATTTGATAGAGGGGTACAGGGGGGATTTGATAGAGGGGCACAGGAGAGGATTTGATAGAGGGGCACAGGAGGGGATTTGATATAGGGGTACAGGGGGGATTTGATAGAGGGGTACGGGTGGATTTGATAGAGGGGTACAGGGGGGATTTGATAGAGAAGTACAGGGGGGGGATTTGATAGAGGTGTACAAGGGGATTTGATAGAGGGGTACAGGGGGAGGATTTGATATAGGGGTACAGGGGGGATTTGATATAGGGGTACAGGGGGGATTTGATAGAGGGGTACAGGGGGGGAGGGTTTGATAGAGGGGTACAAGGAAATTTGATAGAGGTGTACAGGGGGTTTGATAGAGGGGTACAGGGGGGATTTGATAGAGGGGTACGGGGGGGATTTGATAGAGGGGTACAGGGGGGATTTGATAGAGGGGTACAGGGGGGGATTTGATAGAGGGGTACAGGGAGGATTTGATAGAGGGGTACAGGGGGATTTGATCGAGGTGTACAGGGGGATTTGATCGAGGTGTACAGGGGGGGATTTGATAGAGGGGCACAGAGGGGGATTTGATAGAGGAGTACAAGGGGATTTGATAGAGGGGTACGGGGGGGGTTTGATAGAGGGGTACAGGGGGGATTTGATAGAGGGGTACGGGGGGGATTTGATAGAGGGGCACAGAGGGGGATTTGATAGAGGGGTACGGGGGGGGATTTGATCGAGGTGTATGGGGGGGGATTTGATAGAGGGGTACAGGGGGATTTGATAGAGGGGTACGGGGGGTTTGATAGAGTGGCACAGGGGGTGATTTGATCGAGGGGTACAGGGAGTGATTTGATAGAGGGGTACAGGGGGATTTGATAGAGGGCTACAAGGGAATTTGATAGAGGGCTACAAGGGAATTTGATAGAGAGGCACAGGGGGTGATTTGATCGAGGTGTACAGGGGGAGATTTGATAGAGGGGTACAGGGGGATTTGATAGAGGGCTACAAGGGGATTTGATAGAGGGGTACAAGTGGGGAGTTTGATAGAGGGGTGCAAGGGGATTTGATAGAGGGGTACAGGGGGATTTGATAGAGGGGTACAGGGGGGATTTGATAGAGGGGTACAGGGGGGGATTTGATAGAGGGGTACAGGGGGGATTTGATAGTGGGGTACAGGGGGGATTTGAGAGAGGGGTACAGGGGGGATTTGATCGAGGGGTACGGGGGGGATTTGATCGAGGGGTACAGGGGGGATTTGATAGAGGGGTACGGGGGGATTTGATAGAGCGGTACAAGGGGATTTGATAGAGGGGTACAGGGGGGGATTTGATAGAGGGGTACAGGGGGGGATTTGATAGAGGGGTACAAGGGGATTTGATAGAGGGGTACAGGGGGTGTTTGATAGAGGGGCACAGGGGGGGATTTGATTGAGGGATACAGTGGGGGAATTGATAGAGGGGTACAGGGGGATTTGATAGAGGGGTACAAGGGGATTTGATAGAGGGGTACAAGTGGGGGGTTTGATAGACGAGTACAGGGGGGATTTGATAGAGGGGTACAGGGGGATTTGATAGAGGGGTACAGGGGGGATTTGATAGAGGGGTACAGGGGGGGATTTGATAGAGGGGTACAGGGGGGGATTTGATAGAGGGGTACAGGGGGGGATTTGATAGAAGGGCACAGAGGGGGATTTGATCGAGGGGCACAGGGGGTGATTTGATCGAGGGGTACGGGGGGGATTTGATAGAGGGGAACAGGGGGATTTGATAGAGGGGTACAGGGGGATTTGATAGAGGGGTACAGGGGGGATTTGATAGAGGGGTACAAGGGGATTTGATAGAGGTGTACAGGGAGTTTGATAGAGGGGTACAGGGGGATTTGATAGAGGTGTACGGGGGCGGGATTTGATAGAGGGGTACGGGGGGGATTTGATAGAGGGGTACAGGGGGGATTTGATAGAGGGGTGCAGGGGGGATTTGATAGAGGGGCACAGGAGGGGATTTGATATAGGGGTACAGGGGGGATTTGATAGAGTGGTAGAAGGGGATTAGATAGAGGGGTACGGGTAGATTTGATAGAGGGGTACAGGGGGGGATTTGATAGAGAAGTACAGGGGGGGATTTGATAGAGGTGTACAAGGGGATTTGATAGAGGGGTACAGGGGGAGGATTTGATATAGGGGTACAGGGGGGATTTGATATAGGGGTACAGGGGGGATTTGATAGAGCGGTACAGGGGGGGAGGGTTTGATAGAGGGGTACAAGGAAATTTGATAGAGGTCTACAGGGGGTTTGATAGAGGGGTACAGGGGGGATTTGATAGAGGGGTACGGGGGGGATTTGATAATGGGGTACAGGGGGGATTTGATAGAGGGGTACAGGGGGGGATTTGATAGAGGGGTACAGGGAGGATTTGATAGAGGGGTACAGGAGGATTTGATCGAGGTGTACAGGGGGATTTGATCGAGGTGTACAGGGGGGGATTTGATAGAGGGGCACAGAGGGGGATTTGATAGAGGAGTACAAGGGGATTTGATAGAGGGGTACGGGGGGGGTTTGATAGAGGGGTACAGGGGGGATTTGATAGAGGGGTACGGGGGGGATTTGATAGAGGTGTACGGGGGGGGATTTGATAGAGGGGTACAGGGGGATTTGATAGAGGGGTACGGGGGGGTTGATAGAGGGGCACAGGGGGTGATTTGATCGAGGGGTACAGGGAGTGATTTGATAGAGGGGTACAGGGGGATTTGATAGAGGGCTACAAGGGAATTTGATAGAGGGCTACAAGGGAATTTGATAGAGGGGCACAGGGGGTGATTTGATCGAGGTGTACAGGGGGTGATTTGATAGAGGGGTACAGGGGGATTTGATAGAGGGCTACAAGGGGATTTGATAGAGGGGTACAAGTGGGGAGTTTGAAAGAGGGGTACAAGGGGATTTGATAGAGGGGTACAGGGGGATTTGATAGAGGGGTACAGGGGGGATTTGATAGAGGGGTACAGGGGGGGATTTGATAGAGGGGTACAGGGGGGATTTGATAGTGGGGTACAGGGGGGATTTGAGAGAGGGGTACAGGGGGGATTTGATCGAGGGGTACGGGGGGATTTGATCGAGGGGTACAGGGGGGATTTGATAGAGGGGTACGGGGGGATTTGATAGAGCGGTACAAGGGGATTTGATAGAGGGGTACAGGGGGGATTTGATAGAGGGGTACAGGGGGGGATTTGATAGAGGGGTACAAGGGGATTTGATAGAGGGGTACAGGGGGTGTTTGATAGAGGGGCACAGGGGGGGATTTGATTGAGGGATACAGTGGGGGAATTGATAGAGGGGTACAGGGGGATTTGATAGAGGGGTACAAGGGGATTTGATAGAGGGGTACAAGTGGGGGGTTTGATAGACGAGTACAGGGGGGATTTGATAGAGGGGTACAGGGGGATTTGATAGAGGGGTACAGGGGGATTTGATCGAGGGGTACAGGGGGATTTGATAGAGGGGTACAGGGGGGATTTGATAGAGGGGTACAGGGGGGATTTGATAGAGGGGTACAGGGGGGGATTTGATAGAAGGGCACAGAGGGGGATTTGATCGAGGGGCACAGGGGGTGATTTGATCGAGGGGTACGGGGGGGATTTGATAGAGGGGTACAGGGGGATTTGATAGAGGGGTACAGGGGGATTTGATAGAGGGGTACAAGGGGATTTGATAGAGGGGTATGGGGGGGTTTGATAGAGGGGTACAAAGGGGGGATTTGATATAGGGGTACAGGGGGGGATTTGATAGAGAAGTACAGGGGGGATTTGATAGAGGGGTACGGGGGGGAGGGTTTGATAGAGGGGTACAAGGAAATTTGATAGAGGTCTACAGGGGGTTTGATAGAGGGGTACAGGGGGGATTTGATAGAGAAATACAGGGGGGTATTTGATAGAGTGGTACAGGGGGGATTTGATAGAGGGGTACGGGGGGGGATTTGATAGAGGGGTACAAGGGGATTTGATAGAGGGGTACAAGGGGATTTGATCGAGGGGTACGGGGGGATTTGATCGAGGTGTACAGGGGGGGATTTGATAGAGGGGTACAGGGGGTTTTGATAGAGGAGTACAAGGGGGGGATTTGATAGAGGGGTACAAGGGGGGGATTTGATAGAGGGGTACAAGGGGATTTGATAGAGGGGTACAGGGGGGTTTGATAGAGGGGTACAGGGGGGGATTTGATAGAGGGGCACAGGGCGGGATTTGATAGAGGGGCACAGGGGGGGATTTGATCGAGGGGTACAGGGGGGATTTGATCGAGGGGTACAGGGGAGGGATTCGATAGAGGGGCACAGAGGGGATTTGATCGAGGGGTACAGGGGGGAATTTGATCGAGGGATACAGGGGGGGATTTGATAGAGGGGTACAAGGGGATTTGATAGAGGGGTACAAGGGGATTTGATAGAGGGTAACGGGGGGATTTGATAGAGGGGTACAGGGGGGATTTGATCGAGGGGTACAGGGGGGGATTTGATCGAGGGGTACAGGGAGTGATTTGACAGAGGGGTACAGGGGGATTTGATAGAGGGCTACAAGGGAATTTGATAGAGGGCTACAAGGGAATTTGATAGAGGGGCACAGGGGGTGATTTGATCGAGGTGTACAGGGGGTGATTTGATAGAGGGGTACAGGGGGATTTGATAGAGGGCTACAAGGGCATTTGATAGAGGGGTACAAGTGGGGAGTTTGATAGAGGGGTACAAGGGGATTTGATAGAGGGGTACAGGGGGATTTAATAGAGGGGTACAGGGGGGATTTGATAGAGGGGTACAGGGGGGGATTTGATAGAGGGGTACAGGGGGGATTTGATAGTGGGGTACAGGGGGGATTTGAGAGAGGGGTACAGGGGGGATTTGATCGAGGGGTACGGGGGGGATTTGATCGAGGGGTACAGGGGGGATTTGATAGAGGGGTACGGGGGGATTTGATAGAGCGGTACAAGGGGATTTGATAGAGGGGTACAGGGGGGATTTGATAGAGGGGTACAGGGGGGGATTTGATAGAGGGGTACAAGGGGATTTGATAGAGGGGTACAGGGGGTGTTTGATAGAGGGGCACAGGGGGGGATTTGATTGAGGGATACAGTGGGGGAATTGATAGAGGGGTACAGGGGGATTTGATAGAGGGGTACAAGGGGATTTGATAGAGGGGTACAAGTGGGGGGTTTGATAGACGAGTACAGGGGGGATTTGATAGAGGGGTACAGGGGGATTTGATAAAGGGGTACAGGGGGGATTTGATAGAGGGGTACAGGGGGGGATTTGATAGAGGGGTACAGGGGGGGATTTGATAGAAGGGCACAGAGGGGGATTTGATCGAGGGGCACAGGGGGTGATTTGATCGAGGGGTACGGGGGGGATTTGATAGAGGGGTACAGGGGGATTTGATAGAGGGGTACAGGGGGATTTGATAGAGGGGTACAGGGGGAATTTGATAGAGGGGTACAAGGGGATTTGATAGAGGTGTACAGGGAGTTTGATAGAGGGGTACAGGGGGATTTGATAGAGGTGTACGGGGGCGGGATTTGATAGAGGGGTACGGGGGGGATTTGATAGAGGGGTACAGGGGGGATTTGATAGAGGGGTGCAGGGGGGATTTGATAGAGGGGCACAGGAGGGGATTTGATATAGGGGTACAGGGGGGATTTGATAGAGTGGTACAAGGGGATTTGATAGAGGGGTATGGGGGGGTTTGATAGAGGGGTACAGGGGGGATTTGATAGAGGGGTACAAAGGGGGGATTTGATATAGGGGTACAGGGGGGATTTGATAGAGAAGTACAGGGGGGATTTGATAGAGGGGTACAGGGGGGAGGGTTTGATAGAGGGGTACAAGGAAATTTGATAGAGGTCTATAGGGGGTTTGATAGAGGGGTACAGGGGGGATTTGATAGAGGGGTACAGGGGGGTATTTGATAGAGTGGTACAGGGGGGATTTGATAGAGGGGTACAGGGGGGAGGGTTTGATAGAGGGGTACAAGGAAATTTGATAGAGGTCTATAGGGGGTTTGATAGAGGGGTACAGGGGGGATTTGATAGAGGGGTACAGGGGGGTATTTGATAGAGTGGTACAGGGGGGATTTGATAGAGGGGTACGGGGGGGGATTTGATAGAGGGGTACAAGGGGATTTGATCGAGGTGTACAGGGGGTGATTTGATAGAGGGGTACGGGGGGGGATTTGATAGAGGGGTACAAGGGGATTTGATAGAGGGGTACAAGGGGATTTGATCGAGGGGTACGGGGGGATTTGATCGAGGTGTACAGGGGGGGATTTGATAGAGGGGTACAGGGGGTTTTGATAGAGGAGTACAAGGGGGGGATTTGATAGAGGGGTACAAGGGGGGGATTTGATAGAGGGGTACAAGGGGATTTGATAGAGGGGTACAGGGGGGTTTGATAGAGGGGTACAGGGGGGGATTTGATAGAGGGGCACAGGGCGGGATTTGATAGAGGGGCACAGGGGGGGATTTGATCGAGGGGTACAGGGGGGATTTGATCGAGGGGTACAGGGGAGGGATTCGATAGAGGGGCACAGAGGGGGATTTGATCGAGGGGTACAGGGGGGAATTTGATCGAGGGATACAGGGGGGGATTTGATAGAGGGGTACAGGGGGATTTGATAGAGGGGTACAAGGGGATTTGATAGAGGGGTACAAGGGGATTTGATAGAGGGTAACGGGGGGATTTGATAGAGGGGTACAGGGGGGATTTGATCGAGGGGTACAGGGGGGGATTTGATCGAGGGGTACAGGGAGTGATTTGACAGAGGGGTACAGGGGGATTTGATAGAGGGCTACAAGGGAATTTGATAGAGGGCTACAAGGGAATTTGATAGAGGGGCACAGGGGGTGATTTGATCGAGGTGTACAGGGGGTGATTTGATAGAGGGGTACAGGGGGATTTGATAGAGGGCTACAAGGGCATTTGATAGAGGGGTACAAGTGGGGAGTTTGATAGAGGGGTACAAGGGGATTTGATAGAGGGGTACAGGGGGATTTAATAGAGGGGTACAGGGGGGATTTGACAGAGGGGTACAGGGGGGGATTTGATAGAGGGGTACAGGGGGGATTTGATAGTGGGGTACAGGGGGATTTGAGAGAGGGGTACAGGGGGGATTTGATCGAGGGGTACGGGGGGGATTTGATCGAGGGGTACAGGGGGGATTTGATAGAGGGGTACGGGGGGATTTGATAGAGCGGTACAAGGGGATTTGATAGAGGGGTACAGGGGGGATTTGATAGAGGGGTACAGGGGGGATTTGATAGAGGGGTACAAGGGGATTTGATAGAGGGGTACAGGGGGTGTTTGATAGAGGGGCACAGGGGGGGATTTGATTGAGGGATACAGTGGGGGAATTGATAGAGGGGTACAGGGGGATTTGATAGAGGGGTACAAGGGGATTTGATAGAGGGGTACAAGTGGGGGGTTTGATAGACGAGTACAGGGGGGATTTGATAGAGGGGTACAGGGGGATTTGATAAAGGGGTACAGGGGGGATTTGATAGAGGGGTACAGGGGGGGATTTGATAGAGGGGTACAGGGGGGGATTTGATAGAAGGGCACAGAGGGGGATTTGATCGAGGGGCACAGGGGGTGATTTGATCGAGGGGTACGGGGGGGATTTGATAGAGGGGTACAGGGGGATTTGATAGAGGGGTACAGGGGGATTTGATAGAGGGGTACAGGGGGGATTTGATAGAGGGGTACAAGGGGATTTGATAGAGGTGTACAGGGAGTTTGATAGAGGGGTACAGGGGGATTTGATAGAGGTGTACGGGGGCGGGATTTGATAGAGGGGTACGGGGGGATTTGATAGAGGGGTACAGGGGGGATTTGATAGAGGGGTGCAGGGGGGATTTGATAGAGGGGCACAGGAGGGGATTTGATATAGGGGTACAGGGGGGATTTGATAGAGTGGTACAAGGGGATTTGATAGAGGGGTATGGGGGGGTTTGATAGAGGGGTACAGGGGGGATTTGATAGAGGGGTACAAAGGGGGGATTTGATATAGGGGTACAGGGGGGATTTGATAGAGAAGTACAGGGGGGATTTGATAGAGGGGTACAGGGGGGAGGGTTTGATAGAGGGGTACAAGGAAATTTGATAGAGGTCTACAGGGGGTTTGATAGAGGGGTACAGGGGGGATTTGATAGAGGGGTACAGGGGGGTATTTGATAGAGTGGTACAGGGGGGATTTGATAGAGGGGTACGGGGGGGGGATTTGATAGAGGGGTACAAGGGGATTTGATCGAGGTGTACAGGGGGTGATTTGATAGAGGGGTACAGGGGTATTTGATAGAGGGGTACAGGGGGGGATTTGATAGAGGGGTACAGGGGGGGATTTGATAGAGAATTACAGGGGGGGATTTGATAGAGGGGTACAAGGGGATTTGATAGAGGGGTACAGGGGGGGATTTGATAGAGAAGTACAGGGGGTGATTTGATAGAGGGGTACAAGGGGATTTGATAGAGGGGTACAGGGGGAGATTTGATAGAGGGGTACAGGGGGGGATTTGATAGAGAAGTACAGGGGGGGGATTTGATAGAGGGGTACAAGGGGATTTGATAGAGGGGTACAGGGGGAGGATTTGATATAGGGGTACAGGGGGAATTTGATATAGGGGTACAGGGGGGTTTTGATAGAGGGGTACAGGGGGGGAGGGTTTGATAGAGGGGTACAAGGAAATTTGATAGAGCTCTACAGGGGGTTTGATAGAGGGGTACAGGGGGGATTTGATAGAGGGGTACAGGGGGGGATTTGATAGAGGGGTACAGGGGGGATTTGATAGAGGGGTACAAGGGGGGATTTGATAGAGGGGTACAGGGAGGATTTGATAGAGGGGTACAGGGGGATTTGATCGAGGTGTACAGGGGGATTTGATCGAGGTGTACAGGGGGGGATTTGATAGAGGGGCACAGAGGGGGATTTGATAGAGGGGTACAAGGGGATTTGATACAGGGGTACGGGGGGCGTTTGATAGAGGGGTACAGGGGGGATTTGATAGAGGGGTACGGGGGGGGTTTGATAGAGGGGCACAGAGGGGGATTTGATAGAGGGGTACGGGGGGGGATTTGATCGAGGTGTACGGGGTGGGATTTGATAGAGGGATACAGGGGGATTTGATAGAGGGGTACAGGGGGATTTGATAGAGGGGTACGGGGTGTTTGATAGAGGGGCACAGGGGGTGATTTGATCGAGGGGTACAGGGGGTGATTTGATAGAGGGGTACAGGGGGATTTGATAGAGGGCTACAAGGGATTTGATAGAGGGGTACGGGGGGGTTTGATAGAGGGGCACAGGGGGTGATTTGATCGAGGTGTACAGGGGGTGATTTGATAGAGGGGTACAGGGGGATTTGATAGAGGGCTACAAGGGGATTTGATAGAGGGGTACAAGTGGGGAGTTTGATAGAGGGGTACAAGGGGACTTGATAGAGGGGTACAGGGGGATTTGATAGAGGGGTACAGGGGGGATTTGATAGAGGGGTACAAGGGGGGGATTTGATAGAGGGGTACAAGGGGATTTGATAGAGGGGTACAGGGGGGATTTGATAGAGGGGTACAGGGGGGATTTGATAGAGGGGTACAGGGGGGATTTGATAGAGGGGTACAGGGGGGATTTGATTGAGGGGTACGGGGGGGATTTGATCGAGGGGTACAGGGGGGATTTGATAGAGGGGTACGGGGGGCTTTGATAGAGCGGTACAAGGGGATTTGATAGAGGGGTACAGGGGGGATTTGATAGAGGGGTACAGGGGGGGATTTGATAGAGGGGTACAAGGGGATTTGATAGAGGGGTACAGGGGGTGTTTGATAGAGGGGCACAGGGGGGGATTTGATCGAGGGATACAGTGGGGGAATTGATAGAGGGGTACAGGGGGATTTGATAGAGGGGTACAAGGGGATTTGATAGAGGGGTACAAGTGGGGGGTTTGATAGACGAGTACAGGGGGGATTTGATAGAGGGGTACAGGGGGATTTGATAGAGGGGTACAGGGGGGATTTGATAGAGGGGTACAGGGGGGATTTGATAGAGGGGTACAGGGGGGGATTTGATAGAGGGGTACAGGGGGGGATTTGATAGAGGGGTACAGGGGGGATTTGATAGTGGGGTACAGGGGGGATTTGAGAGAGGGGTACAGGGGGGATTTGATCGAGGGGTACGGGGGGGATTTGATCGAGGGTTACAGGGGGGATTTGATAGAGGGGTACGGGGGGATTTGATAGAGCGGTACAAGGGGATTTGATAGAGGGGTACAGGGGGGGATTTGATAGAGGGGTACAGGGGGGGATTTGATAGAGGGGTACAAGGGGATTTGATAGAGGGGTACAGGGGGTGTTTGATAGAGGGGCACAGGGGGGGGATTTGATTGAGGGATACAGTGGGGGAATTGATAGAGGGGTACAGGGGGATTTGATAGAGGGGTACAAGGGGATTTGATAGAGGGGTACAAGTGGGGGGTTTGATAGACGAGTACAGGGGGGATTTGATAGAGGGGTACAGGGGGATTTGATAGAGGGGTACAGGGGGGATTTGATAGAGGGGTACAGGGGGGGATTTGATAGAGGGGTACGGGGGGGATTTGATAGAAGGGCACAGAGGGGGATTTGATCGAGGGGCACAGGGGGTGATTTGATCGAGGGGTACGGGGGGGGATTTGATAGAGGGGTACAGGGGGATTTGATAGAGGGGTACAGGGGGATTTGATAGAGGGGTACAGGGGGGATTTGATAGAGGGGTACAAGGGGATTTGATAGAGGTGTACAGGGAGTTTGATAGAGGGGTACAGGGGGATTTGATAGAGGTGTACGGGGGCGGGATTTGATAGAGGGGTACGGGGGGGATTTGATAGAGGGGTACAGGGGGGATTTGATAGAGGGGTGCAGGGGGGATTTGATAGAGGGGCACAGGAGGGGATTTGATATAGGGGTACAGGGGGGATTTGATAGAGTGGTACAAGGGGATTTGATAGAGGGGTATGGGGGGGTTTGATAGAGGGGTACAGGGGGGATTTGATAGAGGGGTACAAAGGGGGGATTTGATATAGGGGTACAGGGGGGATTTGATAGAGAAGTACAGGGGGGATTTGATAGAGGGGTACAGGGGGGAGGGTTTGATAGAGGGGTACAAGGAAATTTGATAGAGGTCTACAGGGGGTTTGATAGAGGGGTACAGGGGGGATTTGATAGAGGGGTACAGGGGGGTATTTGATAGAGTGGTACAGGGGGGATTTGATAGAGGGGTACGGGGGGGGATTTGATAGAGGGGTACAAGGGGATTTGATCGAGGTGTACAGGGGGTGATTTGATAGAGGGGTACAGGGGGATTTGATAGAGGGGTACAGGGGGGGATTTGATAGAGGGGTACAGGGGGGGATTTGATAGAGAAGTACAGGGGGGGATTTGATAGAGGGGTACAAGGGGATTTGATAGAGGGGTACAGGGGGGATTTGATAGAGAAGTACAGGGGGTGATTTGATAGAGGGGTACAGGGGGATTTGATAGAGGGGTACAGGGGGGGATTTGATAGAGGGGTACAGGGGGGGATTTGATAGAGAAGTACAGGGGGGGATTTGATAGAGGGGTACAAGGGGATTTGATAGAGGGGTACAGGGGGAGGATTTGATATAGGGGTACAGGGGGAATTTGATATAGGGGTACAGGGGGGTTTTGATAGAGGGGTACAGGGGGGGAGGGTTTGATAGAGGGGTACAAGGAAATTTGATAGAGGTCTACAGGGGGTTTGATAGAGGGGTACAGGGGGGATTTGATAGAGGGGTACAGGGGGGGATTTGATAGAGGGGTACAGGGGGGATTTGATAGAGGGGTACAAGGGGGGATTTGATAGAGGGGTACAGGGAGGATTTGATAGAGGGGTACAGGGGGATTTGATCGAGGTGTACAGGGGGATTTGATCGAGGTGTACAGGGGGGGATTTGATAGAGGGGCACAGAGGGGGATTTGATAGAGGGGTACAAGGGGATTTGATAGAGGGGTACGGGGGGCGTTTGATAGAGGGGTACGGGGGGGCGTTTGATAGAGGGGTACGGGGGGGGTTTGATAGAGGGGCACAGAGGGGGATTTGATAGAGGGGTACGGGGGGGATTTGATCGAGGTGTACGGGGTGGGATTTGATAGAGGGGTACAGGGGGATTTGATAGAGGGGTACAGGGGGATTTGATAGAGGGGTACGGGGTGTTTGATAGAGGGGCACAGGTGGTGATTTGATCGAGGGGTACAGGGGGTGATTTGATAGAGGGGTACAGGGGGATTTGATAGAGGGCTACAAGGGGATTTGATAGAGGGGTACGGGGGGGTTTGATAGAGGGGCACAGGGGGTGATTTGATCGAGGTGTACTGGGGGTGATTTGATAGAGGGGTACAGGGGGATTTGATAGAGGGCTACAAGGGGATTTGATAGAGGGGTACAAGTGGGGAGTTTGATAGAGGGGTACAAGGGGACTTGATAGAGGGGTACAGGGGGATTTGATAGAGGGGTACAGGGGGGATTTGATAGAGGGGTACAAGGGGGGGATTTGATAGAGGGGTACAAGGGGATTTGATAGAGGGGTACAGGGGGGATTTGATAGAGGGGTACAGGGGGGATTTGATAGAGGGGTACAGGGGGGATTTGATAGAGGGGTACAGGGGGGATTTGATTGAGGGGTACGGGGGGATTTGATCGAGGGGTACGGGGGGGATTTGATCGAGGGGTACAGGGGGGATTTGATAGAGGGGTACGGGGGGATTTGATAGAGCGGTACAAGGGGATTTGATAGAGGGGTACAGGGGGTGATTTGATAGAGGGGTACAGGGGGGGATTTGATAGAGGGGTACAAGGGGATTTGATAGAGGGGTACAGGGGGTGTTTGATAGAGGGGCACAGGGGGGGATTTGATCGAGGGATACAGTGGGGGAATTGATAGAGGGGTACAGGGGGATTTGATAGAGGGGTACAAGGGGATTTGATAGAGGGGTACAAGTGGGGGGTTTGATAGACGAGTACAGGGGGGATTTGATAGAGGGGTACAGGGGGATTTGATAGAGGGGTACAGGGGGATTTGATAGAGGGGTACAGGGGGGATTTGATAGAGGGGTACAGGGGGGGATTTGATAGAGGGGTACAGGGGGGGATTTGATAGAGGGGTACAGGGGGGGATTTGATAGAAGGGCACAGAGCGGTTTTTGATCGAGGGGCACAGGGGGTGATTTGATCGAGGGGTACGGGGGGGATTTGATAGAGGGGTACAGGGGGATTTGATAGAGGGGTACAGGCGGATTTGATAGAGGGGTACGGGGGGGTTGATAGAGGGGTACAGGGTTTATTTGATAGAGGGGTACAAAGGGGGGATTTGATAGAGGGGTACAGGGGGGTTTTGATCGAGGGGTACAGAGGGGGATTTGATAGAGGGGTACAAGAGGATTTGATAGAGGGGTACAAGGGGATTTGATAGAGGGGTACAGAGGGGGATTTGATAGAGGAGTACAAGGTGATTTGATAGAGGGGCACGGGAGGGGGGGATTTGATAGAGGGGTACAGGGGGGGATTTGATAGAAGGGTACTGGGGGGGATTTGATAGAGGGGTACAGGGGGGGATTTGATAGAGGGGTACAGGGGGGATTAGATAGAGGGATACAGGGGGGGATTTGATAGAGGGGTCCAGGGGGCTTTTTGATAGAGGGGTACAGGGGGGGATTTGATGGAGGGGTACAGGGGGGGATTTGATAGAGGGGCACAGAGGGGGATTTCATCGAGGGGTACGGGGGGGATTTGATAGAGGGGTACAGGGGGGGATTTCATCGAGGGGTACGTGGGGGATTTGATAGAGGGGTACAGGGGGATTTGATAGAGGGGTACAAGGGGATTTGATAGAGGGGTACAAGTGGGGGGTTTGATAGAAGGGTACAAGGGGATTTGATAGATTGGTACAGGGGGATTTGATAGAGGGGTACAGGGGGGATTTGATAGATGGGTACAAGTGGGGGGTTTGATAGAGGGGTACAAGGGGATTTGATAGAGGGGTACAGTGGGGGATTTGATAGAGGGGTACAGGGGGGATTTGATAGAGGGGCACAGAGGGAGATTTGATCGAGGGGTACAGGGGGGATTTGATAGAGGGGTACAAGGGGGATTTGATCGATCGGTACAGAGGGGGAATTGATCGAGGGGTACAAGGTGATTTGATAGAGGGGTACAAGGTGATTTGATAGAGGGTTACAAGGGAATTTGATGGAGGGGTACAAGGGAGAGATTTGATAGAGGGGTACAAGGGGATTTGATAGAGGGGTACAGGGGGGGATTTGATAGAGGGGTACAGGGGGGGATTTGATAGAGGGGTACAGGGGGGGATTTGATAGAGGGGTACAGGGGGATTTGATAGAGAGGTACAAGGGGGGATTTGATAGAGGGGTACAGGGGGGGATTTGATAGAGGGGTCCAGGGGGCTTTTTGATAGAGTGGTACAAGGGGATTTGATAGAGGGATACAAGGGAATTTGATAGAGGGGTACAAGGGGATTTGATAGAGGGGTACGGGGGAATTTGATAGAGGGGTACAAGGGGATTTGATAGAGGGGCACGGGGGGGGTTTGATGGAGGGGTACAGGGGGGATTTGATCGAGGGGTACAGAGGGGAATTTGATTGAGGGGTACGTGGGGATTTGATAGAGGGGTACAAGGGGATTTGATAGAGGGGTACAAGGGGATTTGATAGAGGGTTACAGAGGGGGATTTGATAGAGGGGTACAGGGGGGGATTTGATAGAGGGGTACGGGGGGGGATTTGATAGAGGGGTACGGGGGGGATTTGATAGAGGGGTACAGGGGGATTTGATAGAGGGGTACAAGGGGATTTGATAGAGGGGTACAAGTGGGGGGTTTGATAGAGTGGTACAAGGGGATTTGATAAAGGGGTACAGGGGGGATTTGATAAAAGGGTACAAGCGGGGGATTTGATAGAGAGGTACAGGGGGGATGTGATAGAGGGGTACAGGGGGGATTTGATAGAGGGGTACAAGGGGATTTGATAGAGGGGTACAGGGGGGGTTGATAGAGGGGTACAGGGGGGGGATTTGATAGAGGGGTACAGGGGGGATTTGATAGAGGGGCACAGAGGGGGATTTGATCAAGGGGTACGGGGGGATTTGATCGAGGGGTAAGGAGGGGATTTGATCAAGGGGTACGGGGGGGATTTGATAGAGGGGTACGGGGGGATTTGATAGAGGGGTACAAGGGGATTTGATCGAGGGGTACGGGGGTGGTTTGATAGAGGGGTACAGGGGGGATTTGATAGAGGGTTGCAAGGGGGTGATTTGATAGAGGGGTACAGGGGGATTTGATAGAGGGGTACAGGGGGGGATTTGATAGAGGGGTACAGGGGGGGATTTGATAGAGAAGTACAGGGGGGGATTTGATAGAGGGGTACAAGGGGATTTGATAGAGGGGTACAGGGGGGGATTTGATAGAGAAGTACAGGGGGTGATTTGATAGAGGGGTACAGGGGGATTTGATAGAGGGGTACAGGGGGGGATTTGATAGAGGGGTACAGGGGGGGATTTGATAGAGAAGTACAGGGGGGGATTTGATAGAGGGGTACAAGGGGATTTGATAGAGGGGTACAGGAGGAGGATTTGATATAGGGGTACAGGGGGAATTTGATATAGGGGTACAGGGGGGTTTTGATAGAGGGGTACAGGGGGGGAGGGTTTGATAGAGGGGTACAAGGAAATTTGATAGAGGTCTACAGGGGGTTTGCTAGAGCGGTACAGGGGGGGATTTGATAGAGGGGTACAGGGGGGATTTGATAGAGGGGTACAAGGGGGGATTTGATAGAGGGGTACAGGGAGGATTTGATAGAGGGGTACAGGGGGATTTGATCGAGGTGTACAGGGGGATTTGATCGAGGTGTACAGGGGGGGATTTGATAGAGGGGCACAGAGGGGGATTTGATAGAGGGGTACAAGGGGATTTGATAGAGGGGTACGGGGAGCGTTTGATAGAGGGGTACAGGGGGGATTTGATAGAGGGGTACGGGGGGGGTTTGATAGAGGGGCACAGAGGGGGATTTGATAGAGGGGTACGGGGGGGATTTGATCGAGGTGTACGGGGTGGGATTTGATAGAGGGGTACAGGGGGATTTGATAGAGGGGTACAGGGGGATTTGATAGAGGGGTACGGGGTGTTTGATAGAGGGGCACAGGGGGTGATTTGATAGAGGGGTACAGGGGGTGATTTGATAGAGGGGTACAGGGGGATTTGATAGAGGGCTACAAGGGGATTTGATAGAGGGGTACGGGGGGGTTTGATAGAGGGGCACAGGGGGTGATTTGATCGAGGTGTACAGGGGGTGATTTGATAGAGGGGTACAGGGGGATTTGATAGAGGGCTACAAGGGGATTTGATAGAGGGGTACAAGTGGGGAGTTTGATAGAGGGGTACAAGGGGACTTGATAGAGGGGTACAGGGGGATTTGATAGAGGGGTACAGGGGGGATTTGATAGAGGGGTACAAGGGGGGGATTTGATAGAGGGGTACAAGGGGATTTGATAGAGGGGTACAGGGGGGATTTGATAGAGGGGTACAGGGGGGATTTGATAGAGGGGTACAGGGGGGATTTGATAGAGGGGTACAGGGGGGATTTGATTGAGGGGTACGGGGGGGATTTGATCGAGGGGTACAGGGGGGATTTGATAGAGGGGTACAGGGGGATTTGATAGAGCGGTACAAGGGGATTTGATAGAGGGGTACAGGGGGGATTTGATAGAGGGGTACAGGGGGGGATTTGATAGAGGGGTACAAGGGGATTTGATAGAGGGGTACAGGGGGTGTTTGATAGAGGGGCACAGGGGGGGATTTGATCGAGGGATACAGTGGGGGAATTGATAGAGGGGTACAGGGGGATTTGATAGAGGGGTACGGGGGGGTTGATAGAGGGGTACAGGGTTTATTTGATAGAGGGGTACAAAGGGGGGATTTGATAGAGGGGTACAGGGGGGTTTTGATCGAGGGGTACAGAGGGGGATTTGATAGAGGGGTACAAGGGGATTTGATAGAGGGGTACAAGGGGATTTGATAGAGGGGTACAGAGGGGGATTTGATAGAGGGGTACAAGGTGATTTGATAGAGGGGCACGGGAGGGGGGGATTTGATAGAGGGGTACAGGGGGGGATTTGATAGAAGGGTACAGGGGGGGATTTGATAGAGGGGTACAGGGGGGGATTTGATAGAGGGGTACAGGGGGGATTTGATAGAGGGATACAGGGGGGGATTTGATAGAGGGGTCCAGGGGGCTTTTTGATAGAGGGGTACAGGGGGGGATTTGATGGAGGGGTACAGGGGGGGATTTGATAGAGGGGCACAGAGGGGGATTTCATCGAGGGGTACGGGGGGGATTTGATAGAGGGGTACAGGGGGGGATTTCATCGAGGGGTACGGGGGGGATTTGATAGAGGGGTACAGGGGGATTTGATAGAGGGGTACAAGGGGATTTGATAGAGGGGTACAAGTGGGGGGTTTGATAGAAGGGTACAAGGGGATTTGATAGATTGGTACAGGGGGATTTGATAGAGGGGTACAGGGGGGATTTGATAGATGGGTACAAGTGGGGGGTTTGATAGAGGGGTACAAGGGGATTTGATAGAGGGGTACAGTGGGGGATTTGATAGAGGGGTACAGGGGGGATTTGATAGAGGGGCACAGAGGGAGATTTGATCGAGGGGTACAGGGGGGATTTGATAGAGGGGTACAAGGGGGATTTGATCGATCGGTACAAAGGGGGAATTGATCGAGGGGTACAAGGTGATTTGATAGAGGGATACAAGGTGATTTGATAGAGGGTTACAAGGGAATTTGATGGAGGGGTACAAGGGAGAGATTTGATAGAGGGGTACAAGGGGATTTGATAGAGGGGTACAGGGGGGGATTTGATAGAGGGGTACAGGGGGGATTTGATAGAGGGGTACAGGGGGGGATTTGATAGAGGGGTACAGGGGGATTTGATAGAGAGGTACAAGGGGGGATTTGATAGAGGGGTACAGGGGGGGATTTGATAGAGGGGTCCAGGGGGCTTTTTGATAGAGTGGTACAAGGGGATTTGATAGAGGGGTACAAGGGAATTTGATAGAGGGGTACAAGGGGATTTGATAGAGGGGTACGGGGGGGATTTGATAGAGGGGTACAGGGGGGATTTGATAGAAGGGTACGGGGGGATTTGATAGAGGGTTACGGGGGGATTTGATAGAGGGGTACGGGGGAATTTGATAGAGGGGTACAAGGGGATTTGATAGAGGGGTACAGGGGGGATTTGATAGAGGGGTACAATGGGATTTGATAGAGGGGTACAAGGGGATTTGATAGAGGGGTACAAGGGGATTTGATAGAGGGGCACGGGGGGGGTTTGATGGAGGGGTACAGGAGGGATTTGATCGAGGGGTACAGAGGGGAATTTGATTGAGGGGTACGTGGGGATTTGATAGAGGGGTACAAGGGGATTTGATAGAGGGGTACAAGGGGATTTGATAGAGGGGTACAAGGGGATTTGATAGAGGGTTACAGAGGGGGATTTGATAGAGCGGTACAGGGGGGGGATTTGATAGAGGGGTACGGGGGGGGGGATTTGATAGAGGGGTACGGGGGGGATTTGATAGAGGGGTACAGGGGGATTTGATAGAGGGGTACAAGGGGATTTGATAGAGGGGTACAGGGGGGGTTGATAGAGGGGTACAGGGGGGGGATTTGATAGAGGGGTACAGGGGGGATTTGATAGAGGGGCACAGAGGGGGATTTGATCAAGGGGTACGGGGGGATTTGATCGAGGGGTACAGGGGGGGATTTGATAGAGGGGCACAGAGGGGGATTTGATCGAGGGGTACAGGAGGGGATTTGATCAAGGGGTACGGGGGGGATTTGATAGAGGGGTACGGTGGGATTTGATAGAGGGGTACAAGGGGATTTGATCGAGGGGTACGGGGGTGGTTTGATAGAGGGGTACAGGGGGGATTTGATAGAGGGTTGCAAGGGGGGGATTTGATAGAGGGGTACAGGGGGGATTTGATCGAGGGGTACAGAGGGGGATTTGATCGAGGGCTACGGGGGGGATTTGATAGAGGGGTACAAGGGGATTTGATAGAGGGGTACAAGGGGATTTGATAGAGGGGTACAGAGGGGGATTTGATAGAGGGGTACAGGGGGGGATTTGATAGAGGGGTACAAGGGGATTTGATCGAGGGGTACAAGGGGATTTGATAGAGGGGTACAAGGGGATTTGATAGAGGGGTACAAGGGGATTTGATGGAGGTGTACGGGGGGGGATTTGATAGAGGGGTATGGGGGGATTTGATACAGAGGGGTACAGGGGGGATTTGATGGAGGGTGCAGGGGGCATTTGATAGAGGAGTTCAGGGGGGATTTGATAGAGGGGCACAGGAGGGGATTTGATAGAGGGGTACAGGGGGGGATTTGATAGAGGGGTACAGGGGGATTTGATAGAGGGGTACAGGGGGGATTTGATAGAGGGGTACAAGGGGATTAGATAGAGGGGTACGGGTGGATTTGATAGAGGGATACGGGGGGGATTTGATAGAGGGGTACAGGGGGGATTTGATATAGGGGTACAGGGGTGAATTGATAGAGGGGTACAGGGGGGGTTTGATAGAGGGGTACAAGGCATTTGATAGAGGGGTACAAGGGGATTTGATAGAGGGGTACATGGGGGATTTGATAGAGGGGTACAAGGGGATTTGATAAAGGGGTACAAGGGGGGATTTGATAGAAGGGCACAGAGGGGGATTTGATCGAGGGGCACAGGGGGTGATTTGATCGAGGGGTACGGGGGGGATTTGATAGAGGGGTACAGGCGGATTTGATAGAGGGGTACAAGGGGATTTGATAGAGGGGTACGGGGGGTTTGATAGAGGGGTACAGGGGGGATTTGATAGAGGGGTACAAAGGGGGGATTTGATAGAGGGGTACAGGGGGGTTTTGATCGAGGGGTACAGGGGGGGATTTGATAGAGGGGTACAAGGGGATTTGATAGAGGGGTACAAGGGGATTTGATAGAGGGGTACAGAGGGGGATTTGATAGAGGGGTACAAGGTGATTTGATAGAGGGGCACGGGAGGGGGGATTTGATAGAGGGGTACAGGGGGGGATTTGATAGAAGGGTACGGGGGGGATTTGATAGAGGGGTACAGGGGGGGATTTGATAGAGGGGTACAGGGGGGATTTGATAGAGGGATACAGGGGGGATTTGATAGAGGGGTCCAGGGGGCTTTTTGATAGAGGGGTACAGGGGGGGATTTGATGGAGGGGTACAGGGGGGGATTTGATAGAGGGGCACAGAGGGGGATTTCATCGAGGGGTACGGGGGGGGATTTGATAGAGGGGTACAGGGGGGGATTTCATCGAGGGGTACGGGGGGGATTTGATAGAGGGGTACAGGGGGATTTGATAGAGGGGTACAAGGGGATTTGATAGAGGCGTACAAGTGGGGGGTTTGATAGAGGGGTACAAGGGGATTTGATAGATTGGTACAGGGGGATTTGATAGAGGGGTACAGGGGGGATTTGATAGATGGGTACAAGTGGGGGGTTTGACAGAGGGGTACAAGGGGATTTGATAGAGGGGTACAGGGGGGATTTGATAGAGGGGTACAGGGGGGATTTGATAGAGGGGCACAGAGGGGGATTTGATCGAGGGGTACAGGGGGGATTTGATAGAGGGGTGCAAGGGGGATTTGATCGATCGGTACAGGGGGGATTTGATAGAGGGGTACAAGGGGATTAGATAGAGGGGTACGGGTGGATTTGATAGAGGGATACGGGGGGGATTTCATAGAGGGGTACAGGGGGGATTTGATATAGGGGTACAGGGGTGAATTGATAGAGGGGTACAGGGGGGGTTTGATAGAGGGGTACAAGGCATTTGATAGAGGGGTACAAGGGGATTTGATAGAGGGGTACATGGGGGATTTGATAGAGGGGTACAAGGGGATTTGATAGAGGGGTACAAGGGGGGATTTGATAGAAGGGCACAGAGGGGGATTTGATCGAGGGGCACAGGGGGTGATTTGATCGAGGGGTACGGGGGGGATTTGATAGAGGGGTACAGGGGGATTTGATAGAGGGGTACAGGCGGATTTGATAGAGGGGTACAAGGGGATTTGATAGAGGGGTACGGGGGGTTTGATAGAGGGGTACAGGGGGGATTTGATAGAGGGGTACAAAGGGGGGATTTGATAGAGGGGTACAGGGGGGTTTTGATCGAGGGGTACAGAGGGGGATTTGATAGAGGGGTACAAGGGGATTTGATAGAGGGGTACAAGGGGATTTGATAGAGGGGTACAGAGGGGGATTTGATAGAAGGGTACAAGGTGATTTGATAGAGGGGCACGGGAGGGGGGGATTTGATAGAGGGGTACAGGGGGGGATTTGATAGAAGGGTACGGGGGGGATTTGATAGAGGGGTACAGGGGGGGATTTGATAGAGGGGTACAGGGGGGATTTGATAGAGGGATACAGGGGGGATTTGATAGAGGGGTCCAGGGGGCTTTTTGATAGAGGGGTACAGGGGGGGATTTGATGGAGGGGTACAGGGGGGGATTTGATGGAGGGGCACAGAGGGGGATTTCATCGAGGGGTACGGGGGGGATTTGTTAGAGGGGTACAGGGGGGGATTTCATCGAGGGGTACGGGGGGGATTTGATAGAGGGGTACAGGGGGATTTGATAGAGGGGTACAAGGGGATTTGATAGAGGGGTACAAGTGGGGGGTTTGATAGAGGGGTACAAGGGGATTTGATAGATTGGTACAGGGGGATTTGATAGAGGGGTACAGGGGGGATTTGATAGATGGGTACAAGTGGGGGGTTTGATAGAGGGGTACAAGGGGATTTGATAGAGGGGTACAGGGGGGATTTGATAGAGGGGTACAGGGGGGATTTGATAGAGGGGCACAGAGGGGGATTTGATCGAGGGGTACAGGGGGGATTTGATAGAGGGGTGCAAGGAGGATTTGATCGATCGGTACAGAGGGGGAATTGATCGAGGGGTACAAGGTGATTTGATAGAGGGGTACAAGGTGATTTGATAGAGGGTTACAAGGGAATTTGATGGAGGGGTACAAGGGAGAGATTTGATAGAGGGGTACAAGGGGATTTGATAGAGGGGTACAGGGGGGGATTTGATAGAGGGGTACAGGGGGGGATTTGATAGAGGGGTACAGGGGGGGATTTGATAGAGGGGTACAGGGGGATTTGATAGAGAGGTACAGGGGGGATTTGATAGAGGGGTACAGGGGGGGATTTGATAGAGGGGTCCGGGGGCTTTTTGATAGAGTGGTACAAGGGGATTTGATAGAGGGGTACAAGGGAATTTGATAGAGGGGTACAAGGGGATTTGATAGAGGGGTACGGGGGGGATTTGATAGAGGGGTACGGGTGGAATTGATAGAGGGGTACGGGGGGATTTGATAGAGGGTTACGGGGGGATTTGATAGAGGGGTACGGGGGGATTTGATAGAGGGGTACAAGGGGATTTGATAGAGGGGTACAGGGGGGATTTGATAGAGGGGTACAATGGGATTTGATAGAGGGGTACAGGGGGGATTTGATAGAGGGGTACAGGGGGGATTTGATAGAGGGGTACAGGGGGGGATTTGATAGAGGGGTACAGGGGGGGATTTGATAGAGGGGTACAGGGGGGGATTTGATAGAGGGGTACAAGGGGATTTGATAGAGGGGTACAGGGGGAGGATTTGATATAGGGGTACAGGGGGGATTTGATATAGGGGTACAGGGGGGATTGGATAGAGGGGTACGGGGGGGAGGGTTTGATAGAGGGGTACAAGGAAATTTGATAGAGGTCTACAGGGGGTTTGATAGAGGGGTACAGGGGGGATTTGATAGAGGGGTACAGGGGGGGATTTGATAGAGGGGTACAGGGGGGATTTGATAGAGGGGTACAGGGGGGATTTGATAGAGGGGCACAGGGAGGATTTGATAGAGGGGTACAGGGGGATTTGATCGAGGTGTACAGGGGGATATGATCGAGGTGTACAGGGGGGGATTTGATAGAGGGGCACAGAGGGGGATTTGATAGAGGGGTACTAGGGGATTTGATAGAGGGGTACGGGGGGGGTTTGATAGAGGGGTACAGGGGGGATTTGATAGAGGGGTACGGGGGGGGTTTGATAGAGGGGCACAGAGGGGGATTTGATAGAGGGGTACGGGGGGGGATTTGATCGAGGTGTACGGGGGGGGATTTGATCGAGGGGTACAGGGGGATTTGATAGAGGGGTACAGGGGGATTTGATAGAGGGGTACGGGGGGTTTGATAGAGGGGCACAGGGGGTGATTTGATCGAGGGGTACAGGGGGTGATTTGATAGAGGGGTACAGGGGGATTTGATAGAGGGCTACAAGGGGATTTGATAGAGGGGTACGGGGGGGTTTGATAGAGGGGCACAGGGGGTGATTTGATCGAGGTGTACAGGGGGTGATTTGATAGAGGGGTACAGGGGGGATTTGATAGAGGGCTACAAGGGGATTTGATAGAGGGGTACAAGTGGGGAGTTTGATAGAGGGGTACAAGGGGACTTGATAGAGGGGTACAGGGGGATTTGATAGAGGGGTACAGGGGGGATTTGATAGAGGGGTACAAGGGGGGGATTTGATAGAGGGGTACAAGGGGATTTGATAGAGGGGTACAGGGGGGATTTGATAGAGGGGTACAGGGGGGGATTTGATAGAGGGGTACAGGGGGGATTTGATAGAGGGGTACAGGGGGGATTTGATTGAGGGGTACGGGGGGGATTTGATCGAGGGGTACGGGGGGATTTGATAGAGGGGTACGGGGGGATTTGATAGAGCGGTACAAGGGGATTTGATAGAGGGGTACAGGGGGGGATTTGATAGAGGGGTACAGGGGGATTTGATAGAGGGCTACAAGGGGATTTGATAGAGGGGTACAGGGGGTGTTTGATAGAGGGGCACAGGGGGGATTTGATCGAGGGATACAGTGGGGGAATTGATAGAGGGGTACAGGGGGATTTGATAGAGGGGTACAAGGGGATTTGATAGAGGGGTACAAGTGGGGGGTTTGATAGACGAGTACAGGGGGGATTTGATAGAGGGGTACAGGGGGATTTGATAGAGGTGTACGGGGGCGGGATTTGATAGAGGGGTACGGGGGGGATTTGATAGAGGGGTACAGGGGGGATTTGATAGAGGGGTGCAGGGGGGATTTGATAGAGGGACACAGGAGGGGATTTGATATAGGTGTACAGGGGGGATTTGATAGAGTGGTACAAGGGGATTAGATAGAGGGGTGCGGGTGGATTTGATAGAGGGGTACAGGGGGGGATTTGATAGAGAAGTACAGGGGGGGATTTGATAGAGGTGTACAAGGGGATTTGATAGAGGGGTACAGGGGGAGGATTTGATATAGGGGTACAGGGGGGATTTGATATAGGGGTACAGGGGGGATTTGATAGAGGGGTACAGGGGGGAGGGTTTGATAGAAGGGTACAAGGAAATTTGATAGAGGTCTACAGGGGGTTTGATAGAGGGGTACAGGGGGGATTTGATAGAGGGGTACAGGGGGGATTTGATAGAGGGGTACAGGGGGGATTTGATAGAGGGGTACAGGGGGGATTTGATAGAGGTGTACAGGGGGGGATTTGATAGAGGGGTAAAGGGAGGATTTGATAGAGGGGTACAGGGGGATTTGATCGAGGTGTACAGGGGGATTTGATCGAGGTGTACAGGGGGGGATTTGATAGAGGGGCACAGAGGGGGATTTGATAGAGGGGTACAAGGGGATTTGATAGAGGGGTACGGGGTGGGGTTTGATAGAAGGGTACAGGGGGGATTTGATAGAGGGGTACAGGGGGGATTTGATATAGGGGTACAGGGGTGAATTGATAGAGGGGTACAGGGGGGGTTTGATAGAGGGGTACAAGGCATTTGATAGAGGGGTACAAGGGGATTTGATAGAGGGGTACATGGGGGATTTGATAGAGGGGTACAAGGGGATTTGATAGAGGGGTACAAGGGGGGATTTGATAGAAGGGCACAGAGGGGGATTTGATCGAGGGGCACAGGGGGTGATTTGATCGAGGGGTACGGGGGGGGATTTGATAGAGGGGTACAGGGGGATTTGATAGAGGGGTACAGGCGGATTTGATAGAGGGGTACAAGGGGATTTGATAGAGGGGTACGGGGGGTTTGATAGAGGGGTACAGGGGGGATTTGATAGAGGGGTACAAAGGGGGGATTTGATAGAGGGGTACAGGGGGGTTTTGATCGAGGGATACAGAAGGGGATTTGATAGAGGGGTACAAGGGGATTTGATAGAGGGGTACAAGGGGATTTGATAGAGGGGTACAGAGGGGGATTTGATACAGGGGTACAAGGTGATTTGATAGAGGGGCACGGGAGGGGGGGATTTGATAGAGGGGTACAGGGGGGATTTGATAGAAGGGTACGGGGGGGATTTGATAGAGGGGTACAGGGGGGGATTTGATAGAGGGGTACAGGGGGGATTTGATAGAGGGATACAGGGGGGATTTGATAGAGGGGTCCAGGGGGCTTTTTGATAGAGGGGTACAGGGGGGGATTTGATGGAGGGGTACAGGGGGGGATTTGATAGAGGGGCACAGAGGGGGATTTCATCGAGGGGTACGGGGGGGATTTGATAGAGGGGTACAGGGGGGGGATTTCATCGAGGGGTACGGGGGGGATTTGATAGAGGGGTACAGGGGGATTTGATAGAGGGGTACAAGGGGATTTGATAGAGGGGTACAAGTGGGGGGTTTGATAGAGGGGTACAAGGGGATTTGATAGATTGGTACAGGGGGATTTGATAGAGGGGTACAGGGGGGATTTGATAGATGGGTACAAGTGGGGGGTTTGATAGAGGGGTACAAGGGGATTTGATAGAGGGGTACAGGGGGGATTTGATAGAGGGGTACAGGGGGGATTTGATAGAGGGGCACAGAGGGGGATTTGATCGAGGGGTACAGGGGGGATTTGATAGAGGGGTGCAAGGGGGATTTGATCGATCGGTACAGAGGGGGAATTGATCGAGGGGTACAAGGTGATTTGATAGAGGGGTACAAGGTGATTTGATAGAGGGTTACAAGGGAATTTGATGGAGGGGTACAAGGGAGAGATTTGATAGAGGGGTACAAGGGGATTTGATAGAGGGGTACAGGGGGGGGATTTGATAGAGGGGTACAGGGGGGGATTTGATAGAGGGGTACAGGGGGATTTGATAGAGGGGTACAGGGGGATTTGATAGAGGGGTACAGGGGGGGATTTGATAGAGGGGTACAGGGGGGGATTTGATAGAGGGGTACAGGGGGATTTGATAGATAGGTACAGGGGGGATTTGATAGAGGGGTACAGGGGGGGATTTGATAGAGGGGTCCGGGGGCTTTTTGATAGAGTGGTACAAGGGGATTTGATAGAGGGGTACAAGGGAATTTGATAGAGGGGTACAAGGGGATTTGATAGAGGGGTACGGGGGGGATTTGATAGAGGGGTACGGGGGGATTTGATAGAGGGGTACGGGGGGATTTGATAGAGGGTTACGGGGGGATTTGATAGAGGGGTACGGGGGGATTTGATAGAGGGGTACAAGGGGATTTGATAGAGGGGTACAGGGGGGATTTGATAGAGGGGTACAATGGGATTTGATAGAGGGGTACAGGGGGGATTTGATAGAGGGGTACAGGGGGGGATTTGATAGAGGGGTACAGGGGGGGATTTGATAGAGAAGTACAGGGGGGGATTTGATAGAGGGGTACAAGGGGATTTGATAGAGGGGTACAGGGGGAGGATTTGATATAGGGGTACAGGGGGGATTTGATATAGGGGTACAGGGGGGATTGGATAGAGGGGTACGGGGGGAGGGTTTGATAGAGGGGTACAAGGAAATTTGATAGAGGTCTACAGGGGGTTTGATAGAGGGGTACAGGGGGGATTTGATAGAGGGGTACAGTGGGGATTTGATAGAGGGGTACAGGGGGGATTTGATAGAGGGGTACAGGGGGGATTTGATAGAGGGGTACAGGGAGAATTTGATAGAGGGGTACAGGGGGATTTGATCGAGGTGTACAGGGGGATTTGATCGAGGTGTACAGGGGGGGATTTGATAGAGGGGCACAGAGGGGGATTTGATAGAGGGGTACAAGGGGATTTGATAGAGGGGTACGGGGGGGGTTTGATAGAGGGGTACAGGGGGGATTTGATAGAGGGGTACGGGGGGGGTTTGATAGAGGGGCACAGAGGGGGATTTGATAGAGGGGTACGGGGGGGATTTGATCGAGGTGTACGGGGGGGTATTTGATAGAGGGGTACAGGGGGATTTGATAGAGGGGTACAGGGGGATTTGATAGAGGGGCACGGGGGGTTTGATAGAGGGGCACAGGGGGTGATTTGATCGAGGGGTACAGGGGGTGATTTGATAGAGGGGTACAGGGGGATTTGATAGAGGGCTACAAGGGGATTTGATAGAGGGGTACGGGGGGGTTTGATAGAGGGGCACAGGGGGTGATTTGATCGAGGTGTACAGGGGGTGATTTGATAGAGGGGTACAGGGGGATTTGATAGAGGGCTACAAGGGGATTTGATAGAGGGGTACAAGTGGGGAGTTTGATAGAGGGGTACAAGGGGACTTGATAGAGGGGTACAGGGGGATTTGATAGAGGGGTACAGGGGGGATTTGATAGAGGGGTACAAGGGGGGGATTTGATAGAGGGGTACAAGGGGATTTGATAGAGGGGTACAGGGGGGATTTGATAGAGGGGTACAGGGGGGGATTTGATAGAGGGGTACAGGGGGGATTTGATAGAGGGGTACAGGGGGGATTTGATTGAGGGGTACGGGGGGGATTTAATCGAGGGGTACAGGGGGGATTTGATAGAGGGGTACGGGGGGATTTGATAGAGCGGTACAAGGGGATTTGATAGAGGGGTACAGGGGGGGATTTGATAGAGGGGTACAGGGGGGATTTGATAGAGGGGTACAAGGGGATTTGATAGAGGGGTACAGGGGGTGTTTGATAGAGGGGCACAGGGGGGGATTTGATCGAGGGATACAGTGGGGGAATTGATAGAGGGGTACAGGGGGATTTGATAGAGGGGTACAAGTGGATTTGATAGAGGGGTACAAGTGGGGGGTTTGATAGACGAGTACAGGGGGGATTTGATAGAGGGGTACAGGGGGATTTGATAGAGGTGTACGGGGGCGGGATTTGATAGAGGGGTACGGGGGGGGATTTGATAGAGGGGTACAGGGGGGATTTGATAGAGGGGTACAGGGGGGATTTGATAGAGGGGTGCAGGGGGGATTTGATAGAGGGACACAGGAGGGGATTTGATATAGGTGTACAGGGGGGATTTGATAGAGTGGTAGAAGGGGATTAGATAGAGGGGTGCGGGTGGATTTGATAGAGGGGTACAGGGGGGGATTTGATAGAGAAGTACAGGGGGGGGATTTGATAGAGGTGTACAAGGGGATTTGATAGAGGGGTACGGGGGAGGATTTGATATAGGGGTACAGGGGGATTTGATATAGGGGTACAGGGGGGATTTGATAGAGGGGTACAGGGGGGAGGGTTTGATAGTGGGGTACAAGGAAATTTGATAGAGGTCTACAGGGGGTTTGATAGAGGGGTACAGGGGGGATTTGATAGAGGGGTACAGGGGGGATTTGATAGAGGGGTACAGGGGGGGATTTGATAGAGGGGTAAAGGGATGATTTGATAGAGGGGTACAGGGGGATTTGATCGAGGTGTACAGGGGGATTTGATCGAGGTGTACAGGGGGGGATTTGATAGAGGGGCACAGAGGGGGATTTGATAGAGGGGTACAAGGGGATTTGATAGAGGGGTACGGGGGGGGTTTGATAGAGGGGTACAGGGGGGATTTGATAGAGGGGTACGGGGGGGGTTTGATAGAGGGGCACAGAGGGGGATTTGATAGAGGGGTACGGGGGGGATTTGATCGAGGTGTACGGGGGGGATTTGATAGAGGGGTACAGGGGGATTTGATAGAGGGGTACAGGGGGATTTGATAGAGGGGTACGGGGGGTTTGATAGAGGGGCACAGGGGGTGATTTGATCGAGGGGTACAGGGGGGTGATTTGATAGAGGGGTACAGGGGGATATGATAGAGGGCTACAAGGGGATTTGATAGAGGGGTACGGGGGGGTTTGATAGAGGGGCACAGGGGGTGATTTGATCGAGGTGTACAGGATGTGATTTGATAGAGGGGTACAGGGGGATTTGATAGAGGGCTGCAAGGGGATTTGATAGAGGGGTACAAGTGGGGAGTTTGATAGAGGGGTACAAGGGGACTTGATAGAGGGGTACAGGGGGATTTGATAGAGGGGTACAGGGGGGATTTGATAGAGGGGTACAAGGGGGGGATTTGATAGAGGGGTACAAGGGGATTTGATAGAGGGGTACAGGGGGGATTTGATAGAGGGGTACAGGGGGGGATTTGATAGAGGGGTACAGGGGGGATTTGATAGAGGGGTACGGGGGGGATTTGATAGAGGGGTACAGGGGGGGATTTGATAGAGAAGTACAGGGGGGGATTTGATAGAGGGGTACAAGGGGATTTGATAGAGGGGTACAGGGGGAGGATTTGATATAGGGGTACAGGGGGGATTTGATATAGGGGTACAGGGGGGATTGGATAGAGGGGTACAGGGGGGGAGGGTTTGATAGAGGGGTACAAGGAAATTTGATAGAGGTCTACAGGGGGTTTGATAGAGGGGTACAGGGGGGATTTGATAGAGGGGTACAGGGGGGGATTTGATAGAGGGGTACAGGGGGGGATTTGATAGAGGGGTACAGGGGGGATTTGATAGAGGGGTACAGGGGGGGATTTGATAGAGGGGTACAGGGGGGATTTGATAGAGGGGTACAGGGGGATTTGATCGAGGTGTACAGGGGGATTTGATCGAGGTGTACAGGGGGGGATTTGATAGAGGGGCACAGAGGGGGATTTGATAGAGGAGTACAAGGGGATTTGATAGAGGGGTACGGGGGGGGGTTTGATAGAGGGGTACAGGGGGGATTTGATAGAGGGGTACGGGGGGGTTTGATAGAGGGGCACAGAGGGGGATTTGATAGAGGGGTACGGGGGGGGATTTGATCGAGGTGTACGGGGGGGGATTTGATAGAGGGGTACAGGGGGATTTGATAGAGGGGTACAGGGGGATTTGATAGAGGGGTACGGGGGGTTTGATAGAGGGGCACAGGGGGTGTTTTGATCGAGGGGTACAGGGGGTGATTTGATAGAGGGGTACAGGGGGATTTGATAGAGGGCTACAAGGGGATTTGATAGAGGGGTACGGGGGGGTTTGATAGAGGGGCACAGGGGGTGATTTGATCGAGGTGTACAGGGGGTGATTTGATAGAGGGGTACAGGGGGATTTGATAGAGGGCTACAAGGGGATTTGATAGAGGGGTACAAGTGGGGAGTTTGATAGAGGGGTACAAGGGGACTTGATAGAGGGGTACAGGGGGATTTGATAGAGGGGTACAGGGGGGATTTGATAGAGGGGTACAAGGGGGGGATTTGATAGAGGGGTACAAGGGGATTTGATAGAGGGGTACAGGGGGGATTTGATAGAGGGGTACAGGGGGGGAGTTGATAGAGGGGTACAGGGGGGATTTGATAGAGGGGTACAGGGGGGACTTGATTGAGGGGTACGGGGGGGATTTGATCGAGGTGTACGGGGGGGGATTTGATAGAGGGGTACAGGGGGATTTGATAGAGGGGTACAGGGGGATTTGATAGAGGGGTACGGGGGGTTTGATAGAGGGGCACAGGGGGTGATTTGATCGAGGGGTACAGGGGGTGATTTGATAGAGGGGTACAGGGGGATTTGATAGAGGGCTACAAGGGGATTTGATAGAGGGGTACGGGGGGGTTTGATAGAGGGGCACAGGGGGTGATTTGATCGAGGTGTACAGGGGGTGATTTGATAGAGGGGTACAGGGGGATTTGATAGAGGGCTACAAGGGGATTTGATAGAGGGGTACAAGTGGGGAGTTTGATAGAGGGGTACAAGGGGACTTGATAGAGGGGTACAGGGGGATTTGATAGAGGGGTACAGGGGGGATTTGATAGAGGGGTACAAGGGGGGGATTTGATAGAGGGGTACAAGGGGATTTGATAGAGGGGTACAGGGGGGATTTGATAGAGGGGTACAGGGGGGGATTTGATAGAGGGGTACAGGGGGGATTTGATAGAGGGGTACAGGGGGGATTTGATTGAGGGGTACGGGGGGGATTTGATCGAGGGGTACAGGGGGGATTTGATAGAGGGGTACGGGGGGATTTGATAGAGCGGTACAAGGGGATTTGATAGAGGGGTACGGGGGGGATTTGATAGAGGGGTACAGGGGGGATTTGATACAGGGGTACAAGGGGATTTGATAGAGGGGTACAGGGGGTGTTTGATAGAGGGGCACAGGGGGGGATTTGATCGAGGGATACAGTGGGGGAATTGATAGAGGGGTACAAGGGGATTTGATAGAGGGGTAAAAGGGGATTTGATAGAGGGGTACAAGTGGGGGGTTTGATAGACGAGTACAGGGGGGATTTGATAGAGGGGTACAGGGGGATTTGATAGAGGTGTACGGGGGCGGGATTTGATAGAGGGGTACGGGGGGGGATTTGATAGAGGGGTACAGGGGGGATTTGATAGAGGGGTGCAGGGGGGATTTGATAGAGGGACACAGGAGGGGATTTGATATAGGTGTACAGGGGGGATTTGATAGAGTGGTACAAGGGGATTAGATAGAGGGGTGCGGGTGGATTTGATAGAGGGGTACAGGGGGGGATTTGATAGAGAAGTACAGGGGGGGGATTTGATAGAGGTGTACAAGGGGATTTGATAGAGGGGTACAGGGAGAGGATTTGATATAGGGGTACAGGGGGGATTTGATATAGGGGTACAGGGGGGATTTGATACAGGGGTACAGGGGGGAGGGTTTGATAGAGGGGTACAAGGAAATTTGATAGAGGTCTACAGGGGGTTTGATAGAGGGGTACAGGGGGGATTTGATAGAGGGGTACAGGGGGGATTTGATAGAGGGGTACAGGGGGGGATTTGATAGAGGGGTAAAGGGAGGATTTGATAGAGGGGTACAGGGGGATTTGATCGAGGTGTACAGGGGGATTTGATCGAGGTGTACAGGGGGGGATTTGATAGAGGGGCACAGAGGGGGATTTGATAGAGGGGTACAAGGGGATTTGATACAGGGGTACGGGGGGGGGTTTGATAGAGGGGTACAGGGGGGATTTGATAGAGGGGTACGGGGGGGGTTTGATAGAGGGGCACAGAGGGGGATTTGATAGAGGGGTACGGGGGGGATTTGATCGAGGTGTACGGGGGGGATTTGATAGAGGGGTACGGGGGATTTGATAGAGGGGTACAGGGGGATTTGATAGAGGGGTACGGGGGGTTTGATAGAGGGGCACAGGGGGTGATTTGATCGAGTGGTACAGGGGGTGATTTGATAGAGGGGTACAGGGGGATATGATAGAGGGCTACAAGGGGATTTGATAGAGGGGTACGGGGGGGTTTGATAGAGGGGCACAGGGGGTGATTTGATCGAGGTGTACAGGATGTGATTTGATAGAGGGGTACAGGGGGATTTGATAGAGGGCTACAAGGGGATTTGATAGAGGGGTACAAGTGGGGAGTTTGATAGAAGGGTACAAGGGGACTTGATAGAGGGGTACAGGGGGATTTGATAGAGGGGTACAGGGGGGATTTGATAGAGGGGTACAAGGGGGGGATTTGATAGAGGGGTACAAGGGGATTTGATAGAGGGGTACAGGGGGGATTTGATAGAGGGGTACAGGGGGGATTTGATAGAGGGGTACAGGGGGGGATTTGATAGAGGGGTACAGGGGGGATTTGATAGAGGGGTACAGGGGGGGATTTGATAGAGGGGTACAGGGGGGGATTTGATAGAGAAGTACAGGGGGGGATTTGATAGAGGGGTACAAGGGGATTTGATAGAGGGGTACAGGGGGAGCATTTGATATAGGGGTACAGGGGGGATTTGATATAGGGGTACAGGGTGGATTGGATAGAGGGGTACAGGGGGGGAGGGTTTGATAGAGGGGTACAAGGAAATTTGATAGAGGTCTACAGGGGGTTTGATAGAGGGGTACAGGGGGGATTTGATAGAGGGGTACAGGGGGGGATTTGATAGAGGGGTACAGGGGGGATTTGATAGAGGGGTACAGGGGGGGATTTGATAGAGGGGTACAGGGAGGATTTGATAGAGGGGTACAGGGGGATTTGATCGAGGTGTACAGGGGGATTTGATCGAGGTGTACAGGGGGGGATTTGATAGAGGGGCACAGAGGGGGATTTGATAGAGGGGTACAAGGGGATTTGATAGAGGGGTACGGGGCGGTTTGATAGAGGGGTACAGGGGGGATTTGATAGAGGGGTACGGGGGGGGTTTGATCGAGGTGTACGGGGGGGATTTGATAGAGGGGTACAGGGGGATTTGATAGAGGGGTACAGGGGGATTTGATAGAGGGGTACGGGGGGTTTGATAGAGGGGCACAGGGGGTGATTTGATCGAGGGGTACAGGGGGTGATTTGATAGAGGGGTACAGGGGGATTTGATAGAGGGCTACAAGGGGATTTGATAGAGGGGTACGGGGGGGTTTGATAGAGGGGCACAGGGGGTGATTTGATCGAGGTGTACAGGGGGTGATTTGATAGAGGGGTACAGGGGGATTTGATAGAGGTGTACGGGGGCGGGATTTGATAGAGGGGTACGGGGGGGGATTTGATAGAGGGGTACAGGGGGGATTTGATAGAGGGGTGCAGGGGGGATTTGATAGAGGGACACAGGAGGGGATTTGATATAGGTGTACAGGGGGGATTTGATAGAGTGGTAGAAGGGGATTAGATAGAGGGGTGCGGGTGGATTTGATAGAGGGGTACAGGGGGGGATTTGATAGAGAAGTACAGGGGGGGGATTTGATAGAGGTGTACAAGGGGATTTGATAGAGGGGTACAGGGGGAGGATTTGATATAGGGGTACAGGGGGATTTGATATAGGGGTACAGGGGGGATTTGATAGAGGGGTACAGGGGGGAGGGTTTGATAGTGGGGTACAAGGAAATTTGATAGAGGTCTACAGGGGGTTTGATAGAGGGGTACAGGGGGGATTTGATAGAGGGGTACAGGGGGGATTTGATAGAGGGGTACGGGGGGGATTTGATAGAGGGGTAAAGGGATGATTTGATAGAGGGGTACAGGGGGATTTGATCGAGGTGTACAGGGGGATTTGATCGAGGTGTACAGGGGGGGATTTGATAGAGGGGCACAGAGGGGGATTTGATAGAGGGGTACAAGGGGATTTGATAGAGGGGTACGGGGGGGGTTTGATAGAGGGGTACAGGGGGGATTTGATAGAGGGGTACGGGGGGGGTTTGATAGAGGGGCACAGAGGGGGGTTTGATAGAGGGGTACGGGGGGATTTGATCGAGGTGTACGGGGGGGGATTTAATAGAGGGGTACAGGGGGATTTGATAGAGGGGTACAGGGGGATTTGATAGAGGGGTACGGGGGGTTTGATAGAGGGGCACAGGGGGTGATTTGATCGAGGGGTACAGGGGGTGATTTGATAGAGGGGTACAGGGGGATATGATAGAGGGCTACAAGGGGATTTGATAGAGGGGTACGGGGGGGTTTGATAGAGGGGCACAGGGGGTGATTTGATCGAGGTGTACAGGATGTGATTTGATAGAGGGGTACAGGGGGATTTGATAGAGGGCTGCAAGGGGATTTGATAGAGGGGTACAAGTGGGGAGTTTGATAGAGGGGTACAAGGGGACTTGATAGAGGGGTACAGGGGGATTTGATAGAGGGGTACAGGGGGGATTTGATAGAGGGGTACAAGGGGGGGATTTGATAGAGGGGTACAAGGGGATTTGATAGAGGGGTACAGGGGGGATTTGATAGAGGGGTACAGGGGGGGATTTGATAGAGGGGTACAGGGGGGATTTGATAGAGGGGTACAGGGGGGGATTTGATAGAGGGGTACAGGGGGGGATTTGATAGAGAAGTACAGGGGGCGATTTGATAGAGGGGTACAAGGGGATTTGATAGAGGGGTACAGGGGGGATTTGATAGAGAAGTACAGGGGGGGGATTTGATAGAGGGGTACAAGGGGATTTGATAGAGGGGTACAGGGGGAGGATTTGATATAGGGGTACAGGGGGGATTTGATATAGGGGTACAGGGGGGATTGGATAGAGGGGTACAGGGGGGGAGGGTTTGATAGAGGGGTACAAGGAAATTTGATAGAGGTCTACAGGGGGTTTGATAGAGGGGTACAGGGGGGATTTGATAGAGGGGTACAGGGGGGGATTTGATAGAGGGGTACAGGGGGGGATTTGATAGAGGGGTACAGGGGGGATTTGATAGAGGGGTACAGGGGGGGATTTGATAGAGGGGTACAGGGGGGATTTGATAGAGGGGTACAGGGGGATTTGATCGAGGTGTACAGGGGGATTTGATCGAGGTGTACAGGGGGGGATTTGATAGAGGGGCACAGAGGGGGATTTGATAGAGGGGTACAAGGGGATTTGATAGAGGGGTACGGGGGGGGGTTTGATAGAGGGGTACAGGGGGGATTTGATAGAGGGGTACGGGGGGGTTTGATAGAGGGGCACAGAGGGGGATTTGATAGAGGGGTACGGGGGGGGATTTGATCGAGGTGTACGGGGGGGGATTTGATAGAGGGGTACAGGGGGATTTGATAGAGGGGTACAGGGGGATTTGATAGAGGGGTACGGGGGGTTTGATAGAGGGGCACAGGGGGTGTTTTGATCGAGGGGTACAGGGGGTGATTTGATAGAGGGGTACAGGGGGATTTGATAGAGGGCTACAAGGGGATTTGATAGAGGGGTACGGGGGGGTTTGATAGAGGGGCACAGGGGGTGATTTGATCGAGGTGTACAGGGGGTGATTTGATAGAGGGGTACAGGGGGATTTGATAGAGGGCTACAAGGGGATTTGATAGAGGGGTACAAGTGGGGAGTTTGATAGAGGGGTACAAGGGGACTTGATAGAGGGGTACAGGGGGATTTGATAGAGGGGTACAGGGGGGATTTGATAGAGGGGTACAAGGGGGGGATTTGATAGAGGGGTACAAGGGGATTTGATAGAGGGGTACAGGGGGGATTTGATAGAGGGCTACAGGGGGGGAGTTGATAGAGGGGTACAGGGGGGATTTGATAGAGGGGTACAGGGGGGACTTGATTGAGGGGTACGGGGGGGATTTGATCGAGGTGTACGGGGGGGGATTTGATAGAGGGGTACAGGGGGATTTGATAGAGGGGTACAGGGGGATTTGATAGAGGGGTACGGGGGGTTTGATAGAGGGGCACAGGGGGTGATTTGATCGAGGGGTACAGGGGGTGATTTGATAGAGGGGTACAGGGGGATTTGATAGAGGGCTACAAGGGGATTTGATAGAGGGGTACGGGGGGGTTTGATAGAGGGGCACAGGGGGTGATTTGATCGAGGTGTACAGGGGGTGATTTGATAGAGGGGTACAGGGGGATTTGATAGAGGGCTACAAGGGGATTTGATAGAGGGGTACAAGTGGGGAGTTTGATAGAGGGGTACAAGGGGACTTGATAGAGGGGTACAGGGGGATTTGATAGAGGGGTACAGGGGGGATTTGATAGAGGGGTACAAGGGGGGGATTTGATAGAGGGGTACAAGGGGATTTGATAGAGGGGTACAGGGGGGATTTGATAGAGGGGTACAGGGGGGGATTTGATAGAGGGGTACAGGGGGGATTTGATAGAGGGGTACAGGGGGGATTTGATTGAGGGGTACGGGGGGTATTTGATCGAGGGGTACAGGGGGGATTTGATAGAGGGGTACGGGGGGATTTGATAGAGCGGTACAAGGGGATTTGATAGAGGGGTACGGGGGGGATTTGATAGAGGGGTACAGGGGGGATTTGATACAGGGGTACAAGGGGATTTGATAGAGGGGTACAGGGGGTGTTTGATAGAGGGGCACAGGGGGGGATTTGATCGAGGGATACAGTGGGGGAATTGATAGAGGGGTACAAGGGGATTTGATAGAGGGGTAAAAGGGGATTTGATAGAGGGGTACAAGTGGGGGGTTTGATAGACGAGTACAGGGGGGATTTGATAGAGGGGTACAGGGGGATTTGATAGAGGTGTACGGGGGCGGGATTTGATAGAGGGGTACGGGGGGGATTTGATAGAGGGGTACAGGGGGGATTTGATAGAGGGGTGCAGGGGGGATTTGATAGAGGGACACAGGAGGGGATTTGATATAGGTGTACAGGGGGGATTTGATAGAGTGGTACAAGGGGATTAGATAGAGGGGTGCGGGTGGATTTGATAGAGGGGTACAGGGGGGGATTTGATAGAGACGTACAGGGGGGGGATTTGATAGAGGTGTACAAGGGGATTTGATAGAGGGGTACAGGGGGAGGATTTGATATAGGGGTACAGGGGGGATTTGATATAGGGGTACAGGGGGGATTTGATACAGGGGTACAGGGGGGAGGGTTTGATAGAGGGGTACAAGGAAATTTGATAGAGGTCTACAGGGGGTTTGATAGAGGGGTACAGGGGGGATTTGATAGAGGGGTACAGGGGGGATTTGATAGAGGGGTACAGGGGGGGATTTGATAGAGGGGTAAAGGGAGGATTTGATAGAGGGGTACAGGGGGATTTGATCGAGGTGTACAGGGGGATTTGATCGAGGTGTACAGGGGGGGATTTGATAGAGGGGCACAGAGGGGGATTTGATAGAGGGGTACAAGGGGATTTGATACAGGGGTACGGGGGGGGGGTTTGATAGAGGGGTACAGGGGGGATTTGATAGAGGGGTACGGGGGGGGGTTTGATAGAGGGGCACAAAGGGGGATTTGATAGAGGGGTACGGGGGGGATTTGATCGAGGTGTACGGGGGGGATTTGATAGAGGTTTACAGGGGGATTTGATAGAGGGGTACAGGGGGATTTGATAGAGGGGTACGGGGGGTTTGATAGAGGGGCACAGGGGGTGATTTGATCGAGTGGTACAGGGGGTGATTTGATAGAGGGGTACAGGGGGATATGATAGAGGGCTACAAGGGGATTTGATAGAGGGGTACGGGGGGGTTTGATAGAGGGGCACAGGGGGTGATTTGATCGAGGTGTACAGGATGTGATTTGATAGAGGGGTACAGGGGGATTTGATAGAGGGCTACAAGGGGATTTGATAGAGGGGTACAAGTGGGGAGTTTGATAGAGGGGTACAAGGGGACTTGATAGAGGGGTACAGGGGGATTTGATAGAGGGGTACAGGGGGGATTTGATAGAGGGGTACAAGGGGGGGATTTGATAGAGGGGTACAAGGGGATTTGATAGAGGGGTACAGGGGGGATTTGATAGAGGGGTACAGGGGGGGATTTGATAGAGGGGTACAGGGGGGATTTGATAGAGGGGTACAGGGGGGATTTGATAGAGGGGTACAGGGGGGGATTTGATAGAGAAGTACAGGGGGGGATTTGATAGAGGGGTACAAGGGGATTTGATAGAGGGGTACAGGGGGAGGATTTGATATAGGGGTACAGGGGGGATTTGATATAGGGGTACAGGGGGGATTGGATAGAGGGGTACAGGGGGGGAGGGTTTGATAGAGGGGTACAAGGAAATTTGATAGAGGTCTACAGGGGGTTTGATAGAGGGGTACAGGGGGGATTTGATAGAGGGGTACAGGGGGGGATTTGATAGAGGGGTACAGGGGGGGATTTGATAGAGGGGTACAGGGGGGGATTTGATAGAGGGGTACAGGGAGGATTTGATAGAGGGGTACAGGGGGATTTGATCGAGGTGTACAGGGGGATTTGATCGAGGTGTACAGGGGGGGATTTGATAGAGGGGCACAGAGGGGGATTTGATAGAGGGGTACAAGGGGATTTGATAGAGGGGTACGGGGCGGTTTGATAGAGGGGTACAGGGGGGATTTGATAGAGGGGTACGGGGGGGGTTTGATCGAGGTGTACGGGGGGGGATTTGATAGAGGGGTACAGGGGGATTTGATAGAGGGGTACAGGGGGATTTGATAGAGGGGTACGGGGGGTTTGATAGAGGGGCACAGGGGGTGATTTGATCGAGGGGTACAGGGGGTGATTTGATAGAGGGGTACAGGGGGATTTGATAGAGGGCTACAAGGGGATTTGATAGAGGGGTACGGGGGGGTTTGATAGAGGGGCACAGGGGGTGATTTGATCGAGGTGTACAGGGGGTGATTTGATAGAGGGGTACAGGGGGATTTGATAGAGGGCTACAAGGGGATTTGATAGAGGGGTACAAGTGGGGAGTTTGATAGAGGGGTACAAGGGGACTTGATAGAGGGGTACAGGGGGATTTGATAGAGGGGTACAGGGGGGATTTGTTAGAGGGGTACAGGGGGGGATTTGATAGAGGGGTACAGGGGGTATTTGATAGAGGGGTACAGGGGGGATTTGATCGAGGGGTACGGGGGGATTTGATCGAGGGGTACAGGGGGGATTTGATAGAGGGGTACGGGGGGATTTGATAGAGCGGTACAAGGGGATTTGATAGAGGGGTACAGGGGGGATTTGATAGAGGGGTACAGGGGGGATTTGATAGAGGGGTACAAGGGGATTTGATAGAGGGGTACAGGGGGTGTTTGATAGAGGGGCACAGGGGGGGATTTGATCGAGGGATACAGTGGGGGAATTGATAGAGGGGTACAGGGGGGGATTTGATAGAAGGGCACAGAGGGGGATTTGATCGAGGGGCACAGGGGGTGATTTGATCGAGGGGTACGGGGGGGATTTGATAGAGGGGTACAGGGGGATTTGATAGAGGGGTACAGGCGGATTTGATAGAGGGGTACAAGGGGATTTGATAGAGGGGTACGGGGGGTTTGATAGAGGGGTACAGGGGGGATTTGATAGAGGGGTACAAAGGGGGGATTTGATAGAGGGGTACAGGGGGGTTTTGATCGAGGGGTACAGAGGGGGATTTGATAGAGGGGTACAAGGGGATTTGATAGAGGGGTACAAGGGGATTTGATAGAGGGGTACAAGGGGATTTGATAGAGGGGTACAGAGGGGGATTTGATAGAGGGGTACAAGGTGATTTGATAGAGGGGCACGGGAGGGGGGCATTTGATAGAGGGGTACAGGGGGGGGATTTGATAGAAGGGTACAGGGGGGGATTTGATAGAGGGGTACAGGGGGGGATTTGATAGAGGGGTACAGGGGGGATTTGATAGAGGGATACAGGGGGGATTTGATAGAGGGGTCCAGGGGGCTTTTTGATAGAGGGGTACAGGGGGGGATTTGATGGAGGGGTACAGGGGGGGATTTGATAGAGGGGCACAGAGGGGGATTTCATCGAGGGGTACAGGGGGGATTTGATAGAGGGGTACAGGGGGGGATTTCATCGAGGGGTACGGGGGGGATTTGATAGAGGGGTACAGGGGGATTTGATAGAGGGGTACAAGGGGATTTGATAGAGGGGTACAAGTGGGGGGTTTGATAGAGGGGTACAAGGGGATTTGATAGATTGGTACAGGGGGATTTGATAGAGGGGTACAGGGGGGATTTGATAGATGGGTACAAGTGGGGGGTTTGATAGAGGGGTACAAGGGGATTTGATAGAGGGGTACAGGGGGGGATTTGATAGAGGGGTACAGGGGGGATTTGATAGAGGGGCACAGAGGGGGATTTGATCGAGGGGTACAGGGGGGATTTGATAGAGGGGTACAAGGGGGATTTGATCGATCGGTACAGAGGGGGAATTGATCGAGGGGTACAAGGTGATTTGATAGAGGGGTACAAGGTGATTTGATAGAGGGTTACAAGGGAATTTGATGGAGGGGTACAAGGGAGAGATTTGATAGAGGGGTACAAGGGGATTTGATAGAGGGGTACAGGGGGGGATTTGATAGAGGGGTACAGGGGGGGATTTGATAGAGGAGTACAGGGGGGGATTTGATAGAGGGGTACAGGGGGATTTGATAGAGAGGTACAGGGGGGGATTTGATAGAGGGGTACAGGGGGGGATTTGATAGAGGGGTCCAGGGGGCTTTTTGATAGAGTGGTACAAGGGGATTTGATAGAGGGGTACAAGGGAATTTGATAGAGGTGTACAAGGGGATTTGATAGAGGGGTACGGGGGGGATTTGATAGAGGGGTACGGGGGGATTTGATAGAGGGGTACGGGGGGATTTGATAGAGGGGTACGGGGGGATTTGATAGAGGGGTATGTGGGGATTTGATAGAGGGGTACGGGGGGATTTGATAGAGGGGTACAAGGGGATTTGATAGAGGGGTACAGGGGGGATTTGATAGAGGGGTACAGGGGGGATTTGTTAGAGGGGTACAGGGGGGGATTTGATAGAGGGGTACAGGGGGTATTTGATAGAGGGGTACAGGGGGGATTTGATCGAGGGGTACGGGGGGGATTTGATCGAGGGGTACAGGGGGGATTTGATAGAGGGGTACGGGGGGATTTGATAGAGCGGTACAAGGGGATTTGATAGAGGGGTACAGGGGGGATTTGATAGAGGGGTACAGGGGGGATTTGATAGAGGGGTACAAGGGGATTTGATAGAGGGGTACAGGGGGTGTTTGATAGAGGGGCACAGGGGGGGATTTGATCGAGGGATACAGTGGGGGAATTGATAGAGGGGTACAGGGGGGATTTGATAGAAGGGCACAGAGGGGGATTTGATCGAGGGGCACAGGGGGTGATTTGATCGAGGGGTACGGGGGGGATTTGATAGAGGGGTACAGGGGGATTTGATAGAGGGGTACAGGCGGATTTGATAGAGGGGTACAAGGGGATTTGATAGAGGGGTACGGGGGGTTTGATAGAGGGGTACAGGGGGGATTTGATAGAGGGGTACAAAGGGGGGATTTGATAGAGGGGTACAGGGGGGTTTTGATCGAGGGGTACAGAGGGGGATTTGATAGAGGGGTACAAGGGGATTTGATAGAGGGGTACAAGGGGATTTGATAGAGGGGTACAAGGGGATTTGATAGAGGGGTACAGAGGGGATTTGATAGAGGGGTACAAGGTGATTTGATAGAGGGGCACGGGAGGGGGGGATTTGATAGAGGGGTACAGGGGGGGGATTTGATAGAAGGGTACAGGGGGGGATTTGATAGAGGGGTACAGGGGGGGATTTGATAGAGGGGTACAGGGGGGATTTGATAGAGGGATACAGGGGGGATTTGATAGAGGGGTCCAGGGGGCTTTTTGATAGAGGGGTACAGGGGGGGATTTGATGGAGGGGTACAGGGGGGGATTTGATAGAGGGGCACAGAGGGGGATTTCATCGAGGGGTACAGGGGGGATTTGATAGAGGGGTACAGGGGGGGATTTCATCGAGGGGTACGGGGGGGATTTGATAGAGGGGTACAGGGGGATTTGATAGAGGGGTACAAGGGGATTTGATAGAGGGGTACAAGTGGGGGGTTTGATAGAGGGGTACAAGGGGATTTGATAGATTGGTACAGGGGGATTTGATAGAGGGGTACAGGGGGGATTTGATAGATGGGTACAAGTGGGGGGTTTGATAGAGGGGTACAAGGGGATTTGATAGAGGGGTACAGGGGGGGATTTGATAGAGGGGTACAGGGGGGATTTGATAGAGGGGCACAGAGGGGGATTTGATCGAGGGGTACAGGGGGGATTTGATAGAGGGGTACAAGGGGGATTTGATCGATCGGTACAGAGGGGGAATTGATCGAGGGGTACAAGGTGATTTGATAGAGGGGTACAAGGTGATTTGATAGAGGGTTACAAGGGAATTTGATGGAGGGGTACAAGGGAGAGATTTGATAGAGGGGTACAAGGGGATTTGATAGAGGGGTACAGGGGGGGATGTGATAGAGGGGTACAGGGGGGGATTTGATAGAGGAGTACAGGGGGGGATTTGATAGAGGGGTACAGGGGGATTTGATAGAGAGGTACAGGGGGGGATTTGATAGAGGGGTACAGGGGGGGATTTGATAGAGGGGTCCAGGGGGCTTTTTGATAGAGTGGTACAAGGGGATTTGATAGAGGGGTACAAGGGAATTTGATAGAGGTGTACAAGGGGATTTGATAGAGGGGTACGGGGGGGATTTGATAGAGGGGTACGGGGGGATTTGATAGAGGGGTACGGGGGATTTGATAGAGGGGTACGGGGGGATTTGATAGAGGGGTACGGGGGGATTTGATAGAGGGGTACGGGGGGATTTGATAGAGGGGTACAAGGGGATTTGATAGAGGGGTACAGGGGGGATTTGATAGAGGGGTACAATGGGATTTGATAGAGGGGTACGTGGGGATTTGATAGAGGGGTACAAGGGGATTTGATAGAGGGGTACAAGGGGATTTGATAGAGGGTTACAGAGGGGGATTTGATAGAGGGGTACAGGGGGGGGGATTTGATAGAGGGGTACGGGGGGGATTTGATAGAGGGGTACAGGGGGATTTGATAGAGGGGTACAAGGGGATTTGATAGAGGGGTACAAGTGGGGGGTTTGATAGAGTGGTACAAGGGGATTTGATAAAGGGGTACAGGGGGGATTTGATAAAAGGGTACAAGCGGGGGATTTGATAGAGGGGTACAGGGGGGATGTGATAGAGGGGTACAGGGGGGATTTGATAGAGGGGTACAAGGGGATTTGATAGAGGGGTACAGGGGGGGTTGATAGAGGGGTACAGGGGGGGGATTTGATAGAGGGGTACAGGGGGGATTTGATAGAGGGGCACAAAGGGGGATTTGATCAAGGGGTACGGGGGGATTTGATCGAGGGGTACAGGGGGGGATTTGATAGAGGCGCACAGAGGGGGATTTGATCGAGGGGTACAGGAGGGGATTTGATCAAGGGGTACGGGGGGGATTTGATAGAGGGGTACGGGGGGATTTGATAGAGGGGTACAGGGGGGATTTGATAGAGGGGTACAAGGGGGGGATTTGATAGAGGGGTACAAGGGGATTTGATAGAGGGGTACAGGGGGGATTTGATAGAGGGCTACAGGGGGGGATTTGATAGAGGGGTACAGGGGGGATTTGATAGAGGGGTACAGGGGGGATTTGATTGAGGGGTACGGGGGGGATTTGATCGAGGTGTACGGGGGGGATTTGATAGAGGGGTACAGGGGGATTTGATAGAGGGGTACAGGGGGATTTGATAGAGGGGTACGGGGGGTTTGATAGAGGGGCACAGGGGGTGACTTGATCGAGGGGTACAGGGGGTGATTTGATAGAGGGGTACAGGGGGATTTGATAGAGGGCTACAAGGGGATTTGATAGAGGGGTACGGGGGGGTTTGATAGAGGGGCACAGGGGGTGATTTGATCGAGGTGTACAGGGGGTGATTTGATAGAGGGGTACAGGGGGATTTGATAGAGGGCTACAAGGGGATTTGATAGAGGGGTACAAGTGGGGAGTTTGATAGAGGGGTACAAGGGGACTTGATAGAGGGGTACAGGGGGATTTGATAGAGGGGTACAGGGGGGATTTGATAGAGGGGTACAAGGGGGGGATTTGATAGAGGGGTACAAGGGGATTTGATAGAGGGGTACAGGGGGGATTTGATAGAGGGGTACAGGGGGGGATTTGATAGAGGGGTACAGGGGGGATTTGATAGAGGGGTACAGGGGGGATTTGATTGAGGGGCACGGGGGGGATTTGATCGAGGGGTACAGGGGGGATCTGATAGAGGGGTACAGGGGGATTTGATAGAGCGGTACAAGGGGATTTGATAGAGGGGTACAGGGGGGGATTTGATAGAGGGGTACAGGGGGGATTTGATACAGGGGTACAAGGGGATTTGATAGAGGGGTACAGGGGGTGTTTGATAGAGGGGCACAGGGGGGGATTTGATCGAGGGATACAGTGGGGGAATTGATAGAGGGGTACAAGGGGATTTGATAGAGGGGTACAAGGGGATTTGATAGAGGGGTACAAGTGGGGGGTTTGATAGACGAGTACAGGGGGGATTTGATAGAGGGGTACAGGGGGATTTGATAGAGGTGTACGGGGGCGGGATTTGATAGAGGGGTACGGGGGGGATTTGATAGAGGGGTACAGGGGGGATTTGATAGAGGGGTGCAGGGGGGATTTGATAGAGGGACACAGGAGGGGATTTGATATAGGTGTACAGGGGGGATTTGATAGAGTGGTACAAGGGGATTAGATAGAGGGGTGCGGGTGGATTTGATAGAGGGGTACAGGGGGGGATTTGATAGAGAAGTACAGGGGGGGGATTTGATAGAGGTGTACAAGGGGATTTGATAGAGGGGTACAGGGGGAGGATTTGATATAGGGGTACAGGGGGGATTTGATATAGGGGTACAGGGGGGATTTGATAGAGGGGTACAGGGGGGAGGGTTTGATAGAGGGGTACAAGGAAATTTGATAGAGGTCTACAGGGGGTTTGATAGAGGGGTACAGGGGGGATTTGATAGAGGGGTACAGGGGGGATTTGATAGAGGGGTACAGGGGGGGATTTGATAGAGGGGTAAAGGGAGGATTTGATAGAGGGGTACAGGGGGATTTGATCGAGGTGTACAGGGGGATTTGATCGAGGTGTACAGGGGGGGATTTGATAGAGGGGCACAGAGGGGGATTTGATAGAGGGGTACAAGGGGATTTGATAAAGGGGTACGGGGGGGGTTTGATAGAGGGGTACAGGGGGGATTTGATAGAGGGGTACGGGGGGGGTTTGATAGAGGGGCACAGAGGGGGATTTGATAGAGGGGTACGGGGGGGATTTGATCGAGGTGTACGGGGGGGGATTTGATAGAGGGGCACAGGGGGATTTGATAGAGGGGTACAGGGGGATTTGATAGAGGGGTACGGGGGGTTTGATAGAGGGGCACAGGGGGTGATTTGATCGAGGGGTACAGGGGGTGATTTGATAGAGGGGTACAGGGGGATATGATAGAGGGCTACAAGGGGATTTGATAGAGGGGTACAGGCGGATTTGATAGAGGGGTACAAGGGGATTTGATAGAGGGGTACGGGGGGTTTGATAGAGGGGTACAGGGGGGATTTGATAGAGGGGTACAAAGGGGGGATTTGATAGAGGGGTACAGGGGGGTTTTGATCGAGGGGTACAGAGGGGGATTTGATAGAGGGGTACAAGGGGATTTGATAGAGGGGTACAAGGGGATTTGATAGAGGGGTACAGAGGGGGATTTGATAGAGGGGTACAAGGTGATTTGATAGAGGGGCACGGGAGGGGGGGATTTGATAGAGGGGTACAGGGGGGGGATTTGATAGAAGGGTACAGGGGGGGATTTGATAGAGGGGTACAGGGGGGGATTTGATAGAGGGGTACAGGGGGGATTTGATAGAGGGATACAGGGGGGTTTTGATAGAGGGGTCCAGGGGGCTTTTTGATAGAGGGGTACAGGGGGGGATTTGATGGAGGGGTACAGGGGGGGATTTGATAGAGGGGCACAGAGGGGGATTTCATCGAGGGGTACGGGGGGGATTTGATAGAGGGGTACAGGGGGGATTTCATCGAGGGGTACGGGGGGGATTTGATAGAGGGGTACAGGGGGATTTGATAGAGGGGTACAAGGGGATTTGATAGAGGGGTACAAGTGGGGGGTTTGATAGAGGGGTACAAGGGGATTTGATAGATTGGTACAGGGGGATTTGATAGAGGGGTACAGGGGGGATTTGATAGATGGGTACAAGTGGGGGGTTTGATAGAGGGGTACAAGGGGATTTGATAGAGGGGTACAGGGGGGGATTTGATAGAGGGGTACAGTGGGGATTTGATAGAGGGGTACAGGGGGGATTTGATAGAGGGGCACAGAGGGGGATTTGATCGAGGGGTACAGGGGGGATTTGATAGAGGGGTACAAGGGGGATTTGATCGATCGGTACAGAGGGGGAATTGATCGAGGGGTACAAGGTGATTTGATAGAGGGGTACAAGGTGATTTGATAGAGGGTTACAAGGGAATTTGATGGAGGGGTACAAGGGAGAGATTTGATAGAGGGGTACAAGGGGATTTGATAGAGGGGTACAGGGGGGGATTTGATAGAGGGGTACAGGGGGGGATTTGATAGAGGAGTACAGGGGGGGATTTGATAGAGGGGTACAGGGGGATTTGATAGAGAGGTACAGGGGGGGATTTGATAGAGGGGTACAGGGGGGCATTTGATAGAGGGGTCCAGGGGGCTTTTTGATAGAGTGGTACAAGGGGATTTGATAGAGGGGTACAAGGGAATTTGATAGAGGGGTACAAGGGGATTTGATAGAGGGGTATGGGGGGGATTTGATAGAGGGGTACGGGGGGATTTGATAGAGGGGTACGGGGGGATTTGATAGAGGGGTACGGGGGGAGTTGATAGAGGGGTACGGGGGGATTTGATAGAGGGGTACAAGGGGATTTGATAGAGGGGTACAGGGGGGATTTGATAGAGGGGTACAAAGGGATTTGATAGAGGGGTACAAGGGGATTTGATAGAGGGGTACAAGGGGATTTGATAGAGGGGCACGGGGGGGGTTTGATAGAGGGGTACAGGGGGGATTTGATCGAGGGGTACAGAGGGGAATTTGATCGAGGGGTACGTGGGGATTTGATAGAGGGGTACAAGGGGATTTGATAGAGGGGTACAAGGGGATTTGATAGAGGGTTACAGAGGGGGATTTGATAGAGGGGTACAGGGGGGGGGGGATTTGATAGAGGGGTACGGGGGGGGGATTTGATAGAGGGGTACGGGTGGGATTTGATAGAGGGGTACGGGGATGATTTGATAGAGGGGTACAAGGGGATTTGATAGAGGGGTACAGGGGGGATTTGATACAGGGGTACAAGGGGATTTGATAGAGGGGTACAGGGGGTGTTTGATAGAGGGGCACAGGGGGGTATTTGATCGAGGGATACAGTGGGGGAATTGATAGAGGGGTACAAGGGGATTTGATAGAGGGGTACAAGGGGATTTGATAGAGGGGTACAAGTGGGGGGTTTGATAGACGAGTACAGGGGGATTTGATAGAGGGGTACAGGGGGATTTGCTAGAGGTGTACGGGGGCGGGATTTGATAGAGGGGTACGGGGGGGATTTGATAGAGGGGTACAGGGGGGATTTGATAGAGGGGTGCAGGGGGGATTTGATAGAGGGACACAGGAGGGGATTTGATATAGGTGTACAGGGGGGATTTGATAGAGTGGTACAAGGGGATTAGATAGAGGGGTGCGGGTGGATTTGATAGAGGGGTACAGGGGGGGATTTGATAGAGAAGTACAGGGGGGGGATTTGATAGAGGTGTACAAGGGGATTTGATAGAGGGGTACAGGGGGAGGATTTGATATAGGGGTACAGGGGGGATTTGATATAGGGGTACAGGGGGGATTTGATAGAGGGGTACAGGGGGGAGGGTTTGATAGAGGGGTACAAGGAAATTTGATAGAGGTCTACAGGGGGTTTGATAGAGGGGTACAGGGGGGATTTGATAGAGGGGTACAGGGGGGATTTGATAGAGGGGTACAGGGGGGGATTTGATAGAGGGGTAAAGGGAGGATTTGATAGAGGGGTACAGGGGGATTTGATCGAGGTGTACAGGGGGATTTGATCGAGGTGTACAGGGGGGGATTTGATAGAGGGGCACAGAGGGGGATTTGATAGAGGGGTACAAGGGGATTTGATAAAGGGGTACGGGGGGGGTTTGATAGAGGGGTACAGGGGGGATTTGATAGAGGGGTACGGGGGGGGTTTGATAGAGGGGCACAGAGGGGGATTTGATAGAGGGGTACGGGGGGGATTTGATCGAGGTGTACGGGGGGGGATTTGATAGAGGGGCACAGGGGGATTTGATAGAGGGGTACAGGGGGATTTGATAGAGGGGTACGGGGGGTTTGATAGAGGGGCACAGGGGGTGATTTGATCGAGGGGTACAGGGGGTGATTTGATAGAGGGGTACAGGGGGATATGATAGAGGGCTACAAGGGGATTTGATAGAGGGGTACAGGCGGATTTGATAGAGGGGTACAAGGGGATTTGATAGAGGGGTACGGGGGGTTTGATAGAGGGGTACAGGGGGGATTTGATAGAGGGGTACAAAGGGGGGATTTGATAGAGGGGTACAGGGGGGTTTTGATCGAGGGGTACAGAGGGGGATTTGATAGAGGGGTACAAGGGGATTTGATAGAGGGGTACAAGGGGATTTGATAGAGGGGTACAAGGGGATTTGATAGAGGGGTACAGAGGGGGATTTGATAGAGGGGTACAAGGTGATTTGATAGAGGGGCACGGGAGGGGGGGATTTGATAGAGGGGTACAGGGGGGGGATTTGATAGAAGGGTACAGGGGGGGATTTGATAGAGGGGTACAGGGGGGGATTTGATAGAGGGGTACAGGGGGGATTTGATAGAGGGATACAGGGGGGTTTTGATAGAGGGGTCCAGGGGGCTTTTTGATAGAGGGGTACAGGGGGGGATTTGATGGAGGGGTACAGGGGGGGATTTGATAGAGGGGCACAGAGGGGGATTTCATCGAGGGGTACGGGGGGGATTTGATAGAGGGGTACAGGGGGGATTTCATCGAGGGGTACGGGGGGGATTTGATAGAGGGGTACAGGGGGATTTGATAGAGGGGTACAAGGGGATTTGATAGAGGGGTACAAGTGGGGGGTTTGATAGAGGGGTACAAGGGGATTTGATAGATTGGTACAGGGGGATTTGATAGAGGGGTACAGGGGGGATTTGATAGATGGGTACAAGTGGGGGGTTTGATAGAGGGGTACAAGGGGATTTGATAGAGGGGTACAGGGGGGGATTTGATAGAGGGGTACAGTGGGGATTTGATAGAGGGGTACAGGGGGGATTTGATAGAGGGGCACAGAGGGGGATTTGATCGAGGGGTACAGGGGGGATTTGATAGAGGGGTACAAGGGGGATTTGATCGATCGGTACAGAGGGGGAATTGATCGAGGGGTACAAGGTGATTTGATAGAGGGGTACAAGGTGATTTGATAGAGGGTTACAAGGGAATTTGATGGAGGGGTACAAGGGAGAGATTTGATAGAGGGGTACAAGGGGATTTGATAGAGGGGTACAGGGGGGGATTTGATAGAGGGGTACAGGGGGGGATTTGATAGAGGAGTACAGGGGGGGATTTGATAGAGGGGTACAGGGGGATTTGATAGAGAGGTACAGGGGGGGATTTGATAGAGGGGTACAGGGGGGCATTTGATAGAGGGGTCCAGGGGGCTTTTTGATAGAGTGGTACAAGGGGATTTGATAGAGGGGTACAAGGGAATTTGATAGAGGGGTACAAGGGGATTTGATAGAGGGGTATGGGGGGGATTTGATAGAGGGGTACGGGGGGATTTGATAGAGGGGTACGGGGGGATTTGATAGAGGGGTACGGGGGGAGTTGATAGAGGGGTACGGGGGGATTTGATAGAGGGGTACAAGGGGATTTGATAGAGGGGTACAGGGGGGATTTGATAGAGGGGTACAAAGGGATTTGATAGAGGGGTACAAGGGGATTTGATAGAGGGGTACAAGGGGATTTGATAGAGGGGCACGGGGGGGGTTTGATAGAGGGGTACAGGGGGGATTTGATCGAGGGGTACAGAGGGGAATTTGATCGAGGGGTACGTGGGGATTTGATAGAGGGGTACAAGGGGATTTGATAGAGGGGTACAAGGGGATTTGATAGAGGGTTACAGAGGGGGATTTGATAGAGGGGTACAGGGGGGGGGGATTTGATAGAGGGGTACGGGGGGGGGGATTTGATAGAGGGGTACGGGGGGGATTTGATAGAGGGGTACGGGGATGATTTGATAGAGGGGTACAAGGGGATTTGATAGAGGGGTACAAGTGGGGGGTTTGATAGAGTGGTACAAGGGGATTTGATAGAGGGGCACAGAGGGGGATTTGATCAAGGGGTACGGGGGGATTTGATCGAGGGGTACAGGGGGGGATTTGATAGAGGCGCACAGAGGGGGATTTGATCGAGGGGTACAGGAGGGGATTTGATCAAGGGGTACGGGGGGGATTTGATAGAGGGGTACGGGGGATTTGATAGAGGGGTACAAGGGGATTTGATCGAGGGGTACGGGGGTGGTTTGATAGAGGGGTACAGGGGGGATTTGATAGAGGGTTGCAAGGGGGGGATTTGATAGAGGGGTACAGGGGGGATTTGATCGAGGGGTACAGAGGGGGATTTGATCGAGGGCTACGGGGGGATTTGATAGAGGGGTACAAGGGGATTTGATAGAGGGGTACAAGGGGATTTGATAGAGGGGTACAGAGGGGGATTTGATAGAGGAATACAAGGTGATTTGATAGAGGGGTACAGGGGGGAATTTGATAGAGGGGTACAGGGGGGGATTTGATAGAGGGGTACAAGGGGATTTGATAGAGGGGTACAGGGGGGATTTGATAGAGGGGTCCAGGGGGCTTTTTGATAGAGGGGTACAAGGGGATTTGATAGAGGGATACAAGGGGATTTGATAGAGGGGTACAAGGGGATTTGATAGAGGGGTACGGGGGGGGATTTGATAGAGGGGTATGGGGGGATTTGATAGAGGGGTACAGGGGGGGATTTGATAGAAGGGCACAGAGGGGGATTTGATAGAGGGGCACAGAGGGAGATTTGATCGAGGGGTACAGGGGGGATTTGATAGAGGGGTACAAGGGGGATTTGATCGATCGGTACAGAGGGGGAATTGATCGAGGGGTACAAGGTGATTTGATAGAGGGGTACAAGGTGATTTGATAGAGGGTTACAAGGGAATTTGATGGAGGGGTACAAGGGAGAGATTTGATAGAGGGGTACAAGGGGATTTGATAGAGGGGTACAGGGGGGGATTTGATAGAGGGGTACAGGGGGGGATTTGATAGAGGAGTACAGGGGGGGATTTGATAGAGGGGTACAGGGGGATTTGATAGAGAGGTACAGGGGGGGATTTGATAGAGGGGTACAGGGGGGGATTTGATAGAGGGGTCCAGGGGGCTTTTTGATAGAGTGGTACAAGGGGATTTGATAGAGGGGTACAAGGGAATTTGATAGAGGGGTACAAGGGGATTTGATAGAGGGGTACGGGGGGGATTTGATAGAGGGGTACGGGGGGATTTGATAGAGGGGTACGGGGGGATTTGATAGAGGGTTACGGGGGGATTTGATAGAGGGGTACGGGGGGATTTGATAGAGGGGTACAAGGGGATTTGATAGAGGGGTACAGGGGGGATTTGATAGAGGGGTACAATGGGATTTGATAGAGGGGTACAAGGGGATTTGATAGAGGGGTACAAGGGGATTTGATAGAGGGGCACGGGGGGGGTTTGATAGAGGGGTACAGGGGGGATTTGATCGAGGGGTACAGAGGGGAATTTGATCGAGGGGTACGTGGGGATTTGATAGAGGGGTACAAGGGGATTTGATAGAGGGGTACAAGGGGATTTGATAGAGGGTTACAGAGGGGGATTTGATAGAGGGGTACAGGGGGGATTTGATAGAGGGGTACGGGGGGGGATTTGATAGAGGGGTACGGGGGGGGATTTGATAGAGGGGTACAGGGGGATTTGATAGAGGGGTACAAGGGGATTTGATAGAGGGGTACAAGTGGGGGGTTTGATAGAGTGGTACAAGGGGATTTGATAAAGGGGTACAGGGGGGATTTGATAAAAGGGTACAAGCGGGGGATTTGATAGAGGGGTACAGGGGGGATGTGATAGAGGGGTACAGGGGGGATTTGATAGAGGGGTGCAAGGGGATTTGATAGAGGGGTACAGGGGGGGTTGATAGAGGGGTACAGGGGGGATTTGATAGAGGGGCACAAAGGGGGATTTGATCAAGGGGTACGGGGGGATTTGATCGAGGGGTACAGGGGGGGATTTGATAGAGGCGCACAGAGGGGGATTTGATCGAGGGGTACAGGAGGGGATTTGATCAAGGGGTACGGGGGGGATTTGATAGAGGGGTACGGGGGGATTTGATAGAGGGGTACAGGGGGGATTTGATAGAGGGGTACAAGGGGGGGATTTGATAGAGGGGTACAAGGGGATTTGATAGAGGGGTACAGGGGGGATTTGATAGAGGGCTACAGGGGGGGATTTGATAGAGGGGTACAGGGGGGATTTGATAGAGGGGTACAGGGGGGATTTGATTGAAGGGTACGGGGGGGATTTGATCGAGGTGTACGGGGGGGATTTGATAGAGGGGTACAGGGGGATTTGATAGAGGGGTACAGGGGGATTTGATAGAGGGGTACGGGGGGTTTGATAGAGGGGCACAGGGGGTGACTTGATCGAGGGGTACAGGGGGTGATTTGATAGAGGGGTACAGGGGGATTTGATAGAGGGCTACAAGGGGATTTGATAGAGGGGTACGGGGGGGTTTGATAGAGGGGCACAGGGGGTGATTTGATCGAGGTGTACAGGGGGTGATTTGATAGAGGGGTACAGGGGGATTTGATAGAGGGCTACAAGGGGATTTGATAGAGGGGTACAAGTGGGGAGTTTGATAGAGGGGTACAAGGGGACTTGATAGAGGGGTACAGGGGGATTTGATAGAGGGGTACAGGGGGGATTTGATAGAGGGGTACAAGGGGGGGATTTGATAGAGGGGTACAAGGGGATTTGATAGAGGGGTACAGGGGGGATTTGATAGAGGGGTACAGGGGGGGATTTGATAGAGGGGTACAGGGGGGATTTGATAGAGGGGTACAGGGGGGATTTGATTGAGGGGCACGGGGGGGATTTGATCGAGGGGTACAGGGGGGATCTGATAGAGGGGTACAGGGGGATTTGATAGAGCGGTACAAGGGGATTTGATAGAGGGGTACAGGGGGGGATTTGATAGAGGGGTACAGGGGGGATTTGATACAGGGGTACAAGGGGATTTGATAGAGGGGTACAGGGGGTGTTTGATAGAGGGGCACAGGGGGGGATTTGATCGAGGGATACAGTGGGGGAATTGATAGAGGGGTACAAGGGGATTTGATAGAGGGGTACAAGGGGATTTGATAGAGGGGTACAAGTGGGGGGTTTGATAGACGAGTACAGGGGGGATTTGATAGAGGGGTACAGGGGGATTTGATAGAGGTGTACGGGGGCGGGATTTGATAGAGGGGTACGGGGGGGATTTGATAGAGGGGTACAGGGGGGATTTGATAGAGGGGTGCAGGGGGGATTTGATAGAGGGACACAGGAGGGGATTTGATATAGGTGTACAGGGGGGATTTGATAGAGTGGTACAAGGGGATTAGATAGAGGGGTGCGGGTGGATTTGATAGAGGGGTACAGGGGGGGATTTGATAGAGAAGTACAGGGGGGGGATTTGATAGAGGTGTACAAGGGGATTTGATAGAGGGGTACAGGGGGAGGATTTGATATAGGGGTACAGGGGGGATTTGATATAGGGGTACAGGGGGGATTTGATAGAGGGGTACAGGGGGGAGGGTTTGATAGAGGGGTACAAGGAAATTTGATAGAGGTCTACAGGGGGTTTGATAGAGGGGTACAGGGGGGATTTGATAGAGGGGTACAGGGGGGATTTGATAGAGGGGTACAGGGGGGGATTTGATAGAGGGGTAAAGGGAGGATTTGATAGAGGGGTACAGGGGGATTTGATCGAGGTGTACAGGGGGATTTGATCGAGGTGTACAGGGGGGGATTTGATAGAGGGGCACAGAGGGGGATTTGATAGAGGGGTACAAGGGGATTTGATAAAGGGGTACGGGGGGGGTTTGATAGAGGGGTACAGGGGGGATTTGATAGAGGGGTACGGGGGGGGTTTGATAGAGGGGCACAGAGGGGGATTTGATAGAGGGGTACGGGGGGGATTTGATCGAGGTGTACGGGGGGGGATTTGATAGAGGGGCACAGGGGGATTTGATAGAGGGGTACAGGGGGATTTGATAGAGGGGTACGGGGGGTTTGATAGAGGGGCACAGGGGGTGATTTGATCGAGGGGTACAGGGGGTGATTTGATAGAGGGGTACAGGGGGATATGATAGAGGGCTACAAGGGGATTTGATAGAGGGGTACAGGCGGATTTGATAGAGGGGTACAAGGGGATTTGATAGAGGGGTACGGGGGGTTTGATAGAGGGGTACAGGGGGGATTTGATAGAGGGGTACAAAGGGGGGATTTGATAGAGGGGTACAGGGGGGTTTTGATCGAGGGGTACAGAGGGGGATTTGATAGAGGGGTACAAGGGGATTTGATAGAGGGGTACAAGGGGATTTGATAGAGGGGTACAAGGGGATTTGATAGAGGGGTACAGAGGGGGATTTGATAGAGGGGTACAAGGTGATTTGATAGAGGGGCACGGGAGGGGGGGATTTGATAGAGGGGTACAGGGGGGGGATTTGATAGAAGGGTACAGGGGGGGATTTGATAGAGGGGTACAGGGGGGGATTTGATAGAGGGGTACAGGGGGGATTTGATAGAGGGATACAGGGGGGTTTTGATAGAGGGGTCCAGGGGGCTTTTTGATAGAGGGGTACAGGGGGGGATTTGATGGAGGGGTACAGGGGGGGATTTGATAGAGGGGCACAGAGGGGGATTTCATCGAGGGGTACGGGGGGGATTTGATAGAGGGGTACAGGGGGGATTTCATCGAGGGGTACGGGGGGGATTTGATAGAGGGGTACAGGGGGATTTGATAGAGGGGTACAAGGGGATTTGATAGAGGGGTACAAGTGGGGGGTTTGATAGAGGGGTACAAGGGGATTTGATAGATTGGTACAGGGGGATTTGATAGAGGGGTACAGGGGGATTTGATAGATGGGTACAAGTGGGGGGTTTGATAGAGGGGTACAAGGGGATTTGATAGAGGGGTACAGGGGGGGATTTGATAGAGGGGTACAGTGGGGATTTGATAGAGGGGTACAGGGGGGATTTGATAGAGGGGCACAGAGGGGGATTTGATCGAGGGGTACAGGGGGGATTTGATAGAGGGGTACAAGGGGGATTTGATCGATCGGTACAGAGGGGGAATTGATCGAGGGGTACAAGGTGATTTGATAGAGGGGTACAAGGTGATTTGATAGAGGGTTACAAGGGAATTTGATGGAGGGGTACAAGGGAGAGATTTGATAGAGGGGTACAAGGGGATTTGATAGAGGGGTACAGGGGGGGATTTGATAGAGGGGTACAGGGGGGGATTTGATAGAGGAGTACAGGGGGGGATTTGATAGAGGGGTACAGGGGGATTTGATAGAGAGGTACAGGGGGGGATTTGATAGAGGGGTACAGGGGGGCATTTGATAGAGGGGTCCAGGGGGCTTTTTGATAGAGTGGTACAAGGGGATTTGATAGAGGGGTACAAGGGAATTTGATAGAGGGGTACAAGGGGATTTGATAGAGGGGTATGGGGGGGATTTGATAGAGGGGTACGGGGGGATTTGATAGAGGGGTACGGGGGGATTTGATAGAGGGGTACGGGGGGAGTTGATAGAGGGGTACGGGGGGATTTGATAGAGGGGTACAAGGGGATTTGATAGAGGGGTACAGGGGGGATTTGATAGAGGGGTACAAAGGGATTTGATAGAGGGGTACAAGGGGATTTGATAGAGGGGTACAAGGGGATTTGATAGAGGGGCACGGGGGGGGTTTGATAGAGGGGTACAGGGGGGATTTGATCGAGGGGTACAGAGGGGAATTTGATCGAGGGGTACGTGGGGATTTGATAGAGGGGTACAAGGGGATTTGATAGAGGGGTACAAGGGGATTTGATAGAGGGTTACAGAGGGGGATTTGATAGAGGGGTACAGGGGGGGGGGATTTGATAGAGGGGTACGGGGGGGGGGATTTGATAGAGGGGTACGGGGGGGATTTGATAGAGGGGTACGGGGATGATTTGATAGAGGGGTACAAGGGGATTTGATAGAGGGGTACAAGTGGGGGGTTTGATAGAGTGGTACAAGGGGATTTGATAGAGGGGCACAGAGGGGGATTTGATCAAGGGGTACGGGGGGATTTGATCGAGGGGTACAGGGGGGGATTTGATAGAGGCGCACAGAGGGGGATTTGATCGAGGGGTACAGGAGGGGATTTGATCAAGGGGTACGGGGGGGATTTGATAGAGGGGTACGGGGGATTTGATAGAGGGGTACAAGGGGATTTGATCGAGGGGTACGGGGGTGGTTTGATAGAGGGGTACAGGGGGGATTTGATAGAGGGTTGCAAGGGGGGGATTTGATAGAGGGGTACAGGGGGGATTTGATCGAGGGGTACAGAGGGGGATTTGATCGAGGGCTACGGGGGGATTTGATAGAGGGGTACAAGGGGATTTGATAGAGGGGTACAAGGGGATTTGATAGAGGGGTACAGAGGGGGATTTGATAGAGGAATACAAGGTGATTTGATAGAGGGGTACAGGGGGGAATTTGATAGAGGGGTACAGGGGGGGATTTGATAGAGGGGTACAAGGGGATTTGATAGAGGGGTACAGGGGGGATTTGATAGAGGGGTCCAGGGGGCTTTTTGATAGAGGGGTACAAGGGGATTTGATAGAGGGATACAAGGGGATTTGATAGAGGGGTACAAGGGGATTTGATAGAGGGGTACGGGGGGGGATTTGATAGAGGGGTATGGGGGGATTTGATAGAGGGGTACAAGGGAATTTGATAGAGGGGTACAAGGGGATTTGATAGAGGGGTACGGGGGGGATTTGATAGAGGGGTACGGGGGGATTTGATAGAGGGGTACGGGGGGATTTGATAGAGGGGTACGGGGGGATTTGATAGAGGGTTACGGGGGGATTTGATAGAGGGGTACGGGGGGATTTGATAGAGGGGTACAAGGGGATTTGATAGAGGGGTACAGGGGGGATTTGATAGAGGGGTACAATGGGATTTGATAGAGGGGTACAAGGGGATTTGATAGAGGGGTACAAGGGGATTTGATAGAGGGGCACGGGGGGGGGGTTGATAGAGGGGTACAGGGGGGATTTGATCGAGGGGTACAGAGGGGAATTTGATCGAGGGGTACGTGGGGATTTGATAGAGGGGTACAAGGGGATTTGATAGAGGGGTACAAGGGGATTTGATAGAGGGTTACAGAGGGGGATTTGATAGAGGGGTACAGGGGGGGGATTTGATAGAGGGGTACGGGGGGGGATTTGATAGAGGGGTACGGGGGGGGATTTGATAGAGGGGTACAGGGGGATTTGATAGAGGGGTACAAGGGGATTTGATAGAGGGGTACAAGTGGGGGGTTTGATAGAGTGGTACAAGGGGATTTGATAAAGGGGTACAGGGGGGATTTGATAAAAGGGTACAAGCGGGGGATTTGATAGAGGGGTACAGGGGGGATGTGATAGAGGGGTACAGGGGGGATTTGATAGAGGGGTGCAAGGGGATTTGATAGAGGGGTACAGGGGGGGTTGATAGAGGGGTACAGGGGGGATTTGATAGAGGGGTACAGGGGGGATTTGATAGAGGGGCACAGAGGGGGATTTGATCGAGGGGTACAGGAGGGGATTTGATCAAGGGGTACGGGGGGGATTTGATAGAGGGGTACGGGGGGATTTGATAGAGGGGTACAAGGGGATTTGATCGAGGGGTACGGGGGTGGTTTGATAGAGGGGTACAGGGGGGATTTGATAGAGGGTTGCAAGGGGGGGATTTGATAGAGGGGTACAGGGGGGATTTGATCGAGGGGTACAGAGGGGGATTTGATCGAGGGCTACGGGGGGGATTTGATAGAGGGGTACAAGGGGATTTGATAGAGGGGTACAAGGGGATTTGATAGAGGGGTACAGAGGGGGATTTGATAGAGGAATACAAGATGATTTGATAGAGGGGTACAGGGGGGAATTTGATAGAGGGGTACAGGGGGGGATTTGATAGAGGGGTACAAGGGGATTTGATAGAGGGGTACAGGGGGGATTTGATAGAGGGGTACAGGGGGCTTTTTGATAGAGGGGTACAAGGGGATTTGATAGAGGGATACAAGGGGATTTGATAGAGGGGTACAAGGGGATTTGATGGAGGTGTACGGGGGGGGATTTGATAGAGGGGTATGGGGGGATTTGATAGAGGGGTACAGGGGGGATTTGATGGAGGGGTGCAGGGGGCATTTGATAGAGGAGTTCAGGGGGGATTTGATAGAGGGGCACAGGAGGGGATTTGATAGAGGGGTACAGGGGGGGATTTGATAGAGGGGTACAGGGGGATTTGATAGAGGGGTACAGGGGGGATTTGATAGAGGGGTACAAGGGGATTAGATAGAGGGGTACGGGTGGATTTGATAGAGGGGTACGGGGGGGATTTGATAGAGGGGTACAGGGGGGATTTGATATGGGGGTACAGGGGTGAATTGATAGAGGGGTACGGGGGGGTTTGATAGAGGGGTACAAGGCATTTGATAGAGGGGTACAAGGGGATTTGATAGAGGGGTACATGGGGGATTTGATAGAGGGGTACAAGGGGATTTGATAGAGGGGTACAAGGGGGGATTTGATAGAGGGGTACAAGGGGGGATTTGATAGAAGGGCACAGAGGGGGATTTGATCGAGGGGCACAGGGGGTGATTTGATCGAGGGGTACGGGGGGGATTTGATAGAGGGGTACAGGGGGATTTGATAGAGGGGTACAGACGGATTTGATAGAGGGGTACAAGGGGATTTGATAGAGGGGTACGGGGGGTTTGATAGAGGGGTACAGGGGGGGATTTGATAGAGGGGTACAAAGGGGGGATTTGATAGAGGGGTACAGGGGGGTTTTGATCGAGGGGTACAGAGGGGGATTTGATAGAGGGGTACAAGGGGATTTGATAGAGGGGTACAAGGGGATTTGATAGAGGGGTACAGAGGGGGATTTGATAGAGGGGTACAAGGTGATTTGATAGAGGGGCACGGGAGGGGGGGATTTGATAGAGGGGTACAGGGGGGGATTTGATAGAAGGGTACGGGGGGGATTTGATAGAGGGGTACAGGGGGGATTTGATAGAGGGGTACAGGGGGGATTTGATAGAGGGATACAGGGGGGATTTGATAGAGGGGTCCAGGGGGCTTTTTGATAGAGGGGTACAGGGGGGGATTTGATGGAGGGGTACAGGGGGGGATTTGATAGAGGGGCACAGAGGGGGATTTCATCGAGGGGTACGGGGGGGATTTGATAGAGGGGTACAGGGGGGGATTTCATCGAGGGGTACGGGGGGGATTTGATAGAGGGGTACAGGGTGATTTGATAGAGGGGTACAAGGGGATTTGATAGAGGGGTACAAGTGGGGGGTTTGATAGAGGGGTACAAGGGGATTTGATAGATTGGTACAGGGAGATTTGATAGAGGGGTACAGGGGGGATTTGATAGATGGGTACAAGTGGGGGGTTTGATAGAGGGGTACAAGGGGATTTGATAGAGGGGTACAGGGGGGATTTGATAGAGGGGTACAGGGGGGATTTGATAGAGGGGCACAGAGGGGGATTTGATCGAGGGGTACAGGGGGGATTTGATAGAGGGGTACAAGGGGGATTTGATCGATCGGTACAGAGGGGGAATTGATCGAGGGGTACAAGGTGATTTGATAGAGGGGTACAAGGTGATTTGATAGAGGGTTAAAAGGGAATTTGATGGAGGGGTACAAGGGAGAGATTTGATAGAGGGGTACAAGGGGATTTGATAGAGGGGTACGGGGGGGGATTTGATAGAGGGGTACAGGGGGGGATTTGATAGAGGGGTACAGGGGGGGATTTGATAGAGGGGTACAGGGGGATTTGATAGAGAGGTACAGGGGGGGATTTGATAGAGGGGTACAGGGGGGGATTTGATAGAGGGGTCCAGGGGGCTTTTTGATAGAGTGGTACAAGGGGATTTGTTAGAGGGGTACAAGGGAATTTGATAGAGGGGTACAAGGGGATTTGATAGAGGGGTACGGGGGGGATTTGATAGAGGGGTAGGGGGGGATTTGATAGAGGGGTACGGGGGGATTTGATAGAGGGTTACGGGGGGATTTGATAGAGGGGTACGGGGGGATTTGATAGAGTGGTACAAGGGGATTTGATAGAGGGGTACAGGGGGGATTTGATAGAGGGGTACAATGGGATTTGATAGAGGGGTACAAGGGGATTTGATAGAGGGGTACAAGGCGATTTGATAGAGGGGCACGGGGGGGAGGTTTGATAGAGGGGTACAGGGGGGATTTGATCGAGGGGTACAGAGGGGAATTTGATCGAGGGGTACGTGGGGATTTGATAGAGGGGTACAAGGGGATTTGATAGAGGGGTACAAGGGGATTTGATAGAGGGTTACAGAGGGGGATTTGATAGAGGGGTACAGGGGGGAGATTTGATAGAGGGGTACGGGGGGGGGATTTGATAGAGGGGTACGGGGGGATTTGATAGAGGGGTACAGGGGGATTTGATAGAGGGGTACAAGGGGATTTGATAGAGGGGTACAAGTGGGGGGTTTGATAGAGTGGTACAAGGGGATTTGATAAAGGGGTACAGGGGGGATTTGATAAAAGGGTACAAGCGGGGGATTTGATAGAGGGGTACAGGGGGGATGTGATAGAGGGGTACAGGGGGGATTTGATAGAGGGGTACAAGGGGATTTGATAGAGGGGTACAGGGGGGGTTGATAGAGGGGTACAGGGGGGGATTTGATAGAGGGGTACAGGGGGGATTTGATAGAGGGGCACAGAGGGGGATTTGATCAAGGGGTACGGGGGGATTTGATCGAGGGGTACGGGGGGGATTTGATAGAGGGGTACGGGGGGATTTGATAGAGGGGTACAAGGGGATTTGATCGAGGGGTACGGGGGTGGTTTGATAGAGGGGTACAGGGGGGATTTGATAGAGGGTTGCAAGGGGGGGATTTGATAGAGGGGTACAGGGGGGATTTGATCGAGGGGTACAGGGGGGATTTGATAGAGGGGTACAAGGGGATTTGATAGAGGGGTACAAGGGGATTTGATAGAGGGGTACAGGGGGGAATTTGATAGAGGGGTACAGGGGGGATTTGATAGAGGGGTACAGGGGGGAATTTGATAGAGGGGTACAGATGGGGATTTGATAGAGGAATACAAGGTGATTTGATAGAGGGGTACAGGGGGGAATTTGATAGAGGGGTACAGGGGGGATTTGATAGAGGGGTCCAGGGGGCTTTTTGATAGAGGGGTACAGGGGGGGGATTTGGTAGAGGGGTACAAGGGGATTTGATAGAGGGGTACAAGGGGATTTGATAGAGGGGTACAAGGGGATTTGATGGAGGTGTACGGGGGGGATTTGATAGAGGGGTATGGGGGGATTTGATAGAGGGGTACAGGGGGGATTTGATGGAGGGGTGCAGGGGGCATTTGATAGAGGAGTTCAGGGGGGATTTGATAGAGGGGCACAGGAGGGGATTTGATAGAGGGGTACAGGGGGGGATTTGATAGAGGGGTACAGGGGGATTTGATAGAGGGGTACAGGGGGGATTTGATAGAGGGGTACAAGGGGATTAGATAGAGGGGTACGGGTGGATTTGATAGAGGGGTACGGGGGGGATTTGATAGAGGGGTACAGGGGGGATTTGATATAGGGGTACAGGGATGAATTGATAGAGGGGTACAGGGGGGGTTTGATAGAGGGGTACAAGGGATTTGATAGAGGGGTACAAGGGGATTTGATAGAGGGGTACAAGGGGATTTGATAGAGGGGTACGGGGAGGGTTTGATAGAAGGGCACAGGGGGTGATTTGATCGAGGGGTACAGGGGGGGGATTTGGTAGAGGGGTACAGGGGGATTTGATAGAGGGGTGCAAGGGGATTTGATAGAGGGGTACAAGTGGGGGGTTTGATAGAGGGGCACAAGGGGATTTGATAGAGGGGTACAGGGGGATTTGATAGAGGGGTACAGGGGGGATTTGATAGAGGGGTACAGGGGGGGATTTGATAGAGGGGCACAGGGGGGGATTTGATAGAGGGGTACAGGGGGGATTTGATAGAGGGGCACAGAGGTGGATTTGATCGAGGGGTACAGGGGGGATTTGATAGAGGCGCACAGAGTGGGATTTGATCGAGGGGTACGGGGGGGATTTGATAGAGGGGCACAGAGGGGCATTTGATCGAGGGGTACAGGGGGGATTTGATAGAGGGGTACAGGGGGGGATTTGATAGAGGGGTACAAGGGAGGGATTTGATAGAGGGGTACAGGGGGGATTTGATCGAGGGGTACAGAGGGGGATTTGATCGAGGGGTACGGGGGGGATTTGATAGAGGGGTACAGGGGGGGATTTCATCGAGGGGTACGGGGGGGATTTGATAGAGGGGTACAGGGTGATTTGATAGAGGGGTACAAGGGGATTTGATAGAGGGGTACAAGTGGGGGGTTTGATAGAGGGGTACAAGGGGATTTGATAGATTGGTACAGGGGGATTTGATAGAGGGGTACAGGGGGGATTTGATAGATGGGTACAAGTGGGGGGTTTGATAGAGGGGTACAAGGGGATTTGATAGAGGGGTACAGGGGGGATTTGATAGAGGGGTACAGGGGGGATTTGATAGAGGGGCACAGAGGGGGATTTGATCGAGGGGTACAGGGGGGATTTGATAGAGGGGTACAAGGGGGATTTGATCGATCGGTACAGAGGGGGAATTGATCGAGGGGTACAAGGTGATTTGATAGAGGGGTACAAGGTGATTTGATAGAGGGTTAAAAGGGAATTTGATGGAGGGGTACAAGGGAGAGATTTGATAGAGGGGTACAAGGGGATTTGATAGAGGGGTACGGGGGGGGATTTGATAGAGGGGTACAGGGGGGGATTTGATAGAGGGGTACAGGGGGGGATTTGATAGAGGGGTACAGGGGGATTTGATAGAGAGGTACAGGGGGGGATTTGATAGAGGGGTACAGGGGGGGATTTGATAGAGGGGTCCAGGGGGCTTTTTGATAGAGTGGTACAAGGGGATTTGTTAGAGGGGTACAAGGGAATTTGATAGAGGGGTACAAGGGGATTTGATAGAGGGGTACGGGGGGGATTTGATAGAGGGGTAGGGGGGGATTTGATAGAGGGGTACGGGGGGATTTGATAGAGGGTTACGGGGGGATTTGATAGAGGGGTACGGGGGGATTTGATAGAGTGGTACAAGGGGATTTGATAGAGGGGTACAGGGGGGATTTGATAGAGGGGTACAATGGGATTTGATAGAGGGGTACAAGGGGATTTGATAGAGGGGTACAAGGCGATTTGATAGAGGGGCACGGGGGGGAGGTTTGATAGAGGGGTACAGGGGGGATTTGATCGAGGGGTACAGAGGGGAATTTGATCGAGGGGTACGTGGGGATTTGATAGAGGGGTACAAGGGGATTTGATAGAGGGGTACAAGGGGATTTGATAGAGGGTTACAGAGGGGGATTTGATAGAGGGGTACAGGGGGGAGATTTGATAGAGGGGTACGGGGGGGGGATTTGATAGAGGGGTACGGGGGGATTTGATAGAGGGGTACAGGGGGATTTGATAGAGGGGTACAAGGGGATTTGATAGAGGGGTACAAGTGGGGGGTTTGATAGAGTGGTACAAGGGGATTTGATAAAGGGGTACAGGGGGGATTTGATAAAAGGGTACAAGCGGGGGATTTGATAGAGGGGTACAGGGGGGATGTGATAGAGGGGTACAGGGGGGATTTGATAGAGGGGTACAAGGGGATTTGATAGAGGGGTACAGGGGGGGTTGATAGAGGGGTACAGGGGGGGATTTGATAGAGGGGTACAGGGGGGATTTGATAGAGGGGCACAGAGGGGGATTTGATCAAGGGGTACGGGGGGATTTGATCGAGGGGTACAGGGGGGGATTTGATAGAGGGGCACAGAGGGGGATTTGATCGAGGGGTACAGGAGGGGATTTGATCAAGGGGAACGGGGGGGATTTGATAGAGGGGTACGGGGGGATTTGATAGAGGGGTACAAGGGGATTTGATCGAGGGGTACAAGGGGATTTGATAGAGGGGTACAGGGGGGAATTTGATAGAGGGGTACAGGGGGGATTTGATAGAGGGGTACAGGGGGGAATTTGATAGAGGGGTACAGGGGGGATTTGATAGAGGGGTCCAGGGGGCTTTTTGATAGAGGGGTACAGGGGGGGGATTTGGTAGAGGGGTACAAGGGGATTTGATAGAGGGGTACAAGGGGATTTGATGGAGGTGTACGGGGGGGATTTGATAGAGGGGTATGGGGGGATTTGATAGAGGGGTACAGGGGGGATTTGATGGAGGGGTGCAGGGGGCATTTGATAGAGGAGTTCAGGGGGGATTTGATAGAGGGGCACAGGAGGGGATTTGATAGAGGGGTACAGGGGGATTTGATAGAGGGGTACAGGGGGGATTTGATAGAGGGGTACAAGGGGATTAGATAGAGGGGTACGGGTGGATTTGATAGAGGGGTACGGGGGGGATTTGATAGAGGGGTACAGGGGGGATTTGATATAGGGGTACAGGGATGAATTGATAGAGGGGTACAGGGGGGGTTTGATAGAGGGGTACAAGGGATTTGATAGAGGGGTACAAGGGGATTTGATAGAGGGGTACAAGGGGATTTGATAGAGGGGTACGGGGAGGGTTTGATAGAAGGGCACAGGGGGTGATTTGATCGAGGGGTACAGGGGGGGGATTTGGTAGAGGGGTACAGGGGGATTTGATAGAGGGGTGCAAGGGGATTTGATAGAGGGGTACAAGTGGGGGGTTTGATAGAGGGGCACAAGGGGATTTGATAGAGGGGTACAGGGGGATTTGATAGAGGGGTACAGGGGGGATTTGATAGAGGGGTACAGGGGGGGATTTGATAGAGGGGCACAGGGGGGGATTTGATAGAGGGGTACAGGGGGGATTTGATAGAGGGGCACAGAGGTGGATTTGATCGAGGGGTACAGGGGGGATTTGATAGAGGCGCACAGAGTGGGATTTGATCGAGGGGTACGGGGGGGATTTGATAGAGGGGCACAGAGGGGCATTTGATCGAGGGGTACAGGGGGGATTTGATAGAGGGGTACAGGGGGGGATTTGATAGAGGGGTACAAGGGAGGGATTTGATAGAGGGGTACAGGGGGGATTTGATCGAGGGGTACAGAGGGGGATTTGATCGAGGGGTACGGGGGGGATTTGATAGTGGGGTACAAGGTGATTTGATAGAGGGGTACAAGGTGATTTGATAGAGGGGTACAAGGGGATTTGATGGAGGGGTACAGAGGGGTATTTGATAGAGGGGCACAGGGGGGGATTTGATAGAGGGGTACAGGGGGGGATTTGATACGGGGGGGATTTGATAGAGGGGTACAGGGGGATTTGATAGAGGGGTACAGGGGGGGATTTGATAGAGGGGTACAGGGAGGATTTGATAGAGGGGTACAGGGAGGGATTTGATAGAGGGGTCCAGGGGGCTTTTTGATAGAGTGGTACAAGGGGATTTGATAGAGGGGTACAAGGGAATTTGATAGAGGGGTACAAGGAGATTTGATAGAGGGGTACGGGGTGGATTTGATAGAGGGGTACGGGGGGGATTTGATAGAGGGTACGGGGGGGATTTGATAGAGGGGTACGGGGGGGATTTGATAGAGGGGTACGGGGGGATTTGATAGAGGGGTACGGGGGGGATTTGATAGAGGGGTACAAGGGGATTTGATAGAGGGGTACAGGGGGGATTTGATAGAGGGGTACAATGGGATTTGATAGAGGGGTACAAGGGGTTTTTGATAGAGGGGTACAAGGGGATTTGATAGAGGGGCACAGGGGGGGTTTGATCGAGGGGTACAGGGGGGATTTGATCGAGGGGTACAGAGGGGAATTTGATCGAGGGGTACGGGGGGATTTGATAGAGGGGTATAAGGGGATTTGATAGAGGGGTACAGAGTGGGATTTGATAGAGGGGTACAAGGGGATTTGATAGAGGGGTACAGGGGGGGATTTGATAGAGGGGTACGGCGGGGGGATTTGATAGAGGGGTACAGGGGGATTTGAAAGAGGGGTACAAGGGGATTTGATAGAGTGGTACAGGGGGGGTTTGATAGAGGGGCACGGGGGGGATTTGATTGAGGGGTACAGGGGGGGATTTGATAGAGGGGTACAGGGGGGATTTGATAGAGGGGTACAAGCGGGGGATTTGATAGAGGGGTACAAGTGGATTTGATAGAGGGGTACGGGGGGATTTGATAGAGGGGTACAGGGGGGGATTTGATAGAGGGGTATAGGGGGGGATTTGATAGAGGGGTACAGGGGGGATTTGATAGAGGGGCACAGAGGGGGATTTGATCGAGGGGTACGGGGGGGATTTGATCAAGGGGTACAGGGGGGATTTGATAGAGGGGTACAGGGGGATTTGATAGAGGGGTACAAGGGGATTTGATAGAGGGGTACGGGGGTGGTTTGATAGAGGGGTACAGGGGGGATTTGATAGAGGGTTGCAAGGGGGGGATTTGATAGAGGGGTACAGGGGGGATTTGATAGAGGGGTACAGGGAGGATTTGATAGAGGGGTACAGGGAGGATTTGATAGAGGGGTACGGGGGGGGTTTGATAGAGGGGTACAGGGGGATTTGATAGAGGGGTACGGGGGGGATTTGATAGAGGGGTACAGGGGGGGATTTGATCGAGGGGTACAGGGGGTGATTTGATCGAGGGGTACGGGGGGATTTGATCGAGGGGTACAGGGGGATTTGATCGAGGGGTACAAGGGGATTTGATAGAGGGGTACAAGGGGATTTGATAGAGGGGTGCAAGGGGGGATTTGATACAGGGGTACAAGGGGGGGATTTGATACAGGGGTACAGGGGGGAATTTGATAGAGGGGTACTGGGGGGATTTGATAGAGGGGTACAGGGGGGATTTGATCGAGGGGTACAGGGGGGATTTGATCGAGAGTTACAAGGGGATTTGATAGAGGGGTACAAGGGGATTTGATAGAGGGGTACAAGGGGGGATTTGATACAGGGGTACGGGGGGGATTTGATACAGGGGTACAGGGGGAATTTGATAGAGTGGTACGGGGGGGGATTTGATAGAGGGGTACAGGGGGATTTGATAGAGTGGTAGGGGGGGGATTTGATAGAGGGGTACAAGGGAGCAGATGCGGAAAAAAAACGATGGTACAAGGACTGGGGGACACAGGTTTAATATTTTGGGTAGAGATTCAGGGGGAATTTGAGGAGGAACGATTTGCACAGTGAGTGGTAATTGACCTGGAACTCACTGCCCACGACGGGGCTGGAGGTGGAGACAGTCAATGATTTCAAAAGAGAATTGCATAAGCACCTGAGTGAAATAAATCAGGACTACAGGGATAGAGCGGGAAAGTGTGACTGACTGAACTGCTCTACAGGGAGCTGGCATAGACTCAATGGATCGAATGGCCTCCTTCTGTGCTTTAAATGACTCTATGACTTTATGTATCTGCTTCCACCGCCCTTTCTACCCAGCTACCCCTCTGGCTCTTTTGCCAATTATCCAAAACCTTTGCCCCTCTGGTTACTGATCCTCCTGCTGCTGTAAACAATTTCTCCTCTATCAAATTAATTCAATATAATGAATTGAAAAGGAGCTTCAGTTCCCGGTGTTTTTATTTCAAAGCTAGAGGCAACAGGGCAGTCAAAATAAAAGAGCTCGATTGATATGCACAGCTAGCTCGTCTACCTACTCAATCTATTCAACACACCAACTCACAATGGTACAGGACTCCTGCTCACAGAACACTTCACCTCCGCTCCACAAAACAACAGATTCACTCTCTGACTCACACGTGGAAACAGGACCACAGCTCAATGAAAGCAAATGAATCTTCAATCTCATGGTCATCCTTCTCTGAAATAGGCCCAGGGACCTACTGCAAGAGATGGCCAATCAGATACAAACACTACCAGCAGGGTCAGGAGGGAAGCAAAGGATTCAGTCATCATTCTACAGCTTGTAACTCGATATAGAAACCGCCCCCCCGAACCCCTCGATTAGATTCCAGTCTGTAACTCACTCCCATGTATCTGTTATTCTATATAAAAACCCCCCCGAACCCCTCGATTAGATTCCAGTCTGTAACTCACTCCCAGGTAGCTGTTATTCTATATATAAACCACCCCGAACCCCTTGATTAGATTCCAACCTGTAACTCACTCCGGGGTATCTGTTTTTCTATATATAAACCACCCCGAACCCCTTGATTAGATTCCAGTCTGTAACTCACTCCCGGGTATCTGTTATTCTTTATATAAACCTCCCGAACCCCTCGATTAGATTCCAGTCTGTAACTCACTGCTGGGTATCTGTTATTCTACATACAAGCCTCCCGAACCCCTCGATTAGATTCCAGTCTGTAACTCACTCCCGGGTATCTGTTATTCTATATATAAACCGCACCCCCCCCAAACCCCTCGATTAGATTCCAGTCTGTAGCTCACTCCCGGGTATCTGTTATTCTATATATAAACCACCCCGAACCCCTCGATTAGATTCCAGTCTGTAACTCACTCCCGGGTATCTGTTATTCTATATATGAACCCCCTCCACCGAAACCCCCGATTAGATTCCAGTCTGTAACTCACTCCCGGGTATCTGTTATTCTTTATATAAACCTCCCGAGCCCCTCGATTAGATTCCAGTCTGTAACTCACTCCCGGGTATCTGTTATTCTATATATAAACCACCTGAATCCCTCGATTAGATTCCAGTCTGTAACTCACTCCCGGGTATCTGTTATTCCATATATAAACCACCCCCGAACCCCTCGATTAGATTCCAGTCTGTAACTCACTCCCGGGTATCTGTTATTCAAAATATAAACCTCCCAAACCCCTCGATTAGATTCCAGTCTGTAACTCACTCCCGGGTATCTGTTATTCAAAATATAAACCCCCGAACCCCTCGATTAGATTCCAGCCTGTAACTCACTCCCGGGTATCTATTATTCTATATATAAACCACCCCCGAACCCCTCGATTAGATTCCAGTCTGTAACTCACTCCCGGGTATCTGTTATTCTATATATAAACCCCCCCCCGAACCCCTCAATTAGATTCCAGTCTGTAACTCACTCCCGGGTATCTGTTATTCTATATATAAACCTCCCGAACCCCTCAATTAGATTCCAGTCTGTAACTCACTCGCGGGTATCTGTTATTCTATATATAAACCACCCCGAACCCCTCGATTAGATTCCAGTCTGTAACTCACTCCCGGGTATCTGTTATTCTATATATAAACCCCCAAACCCCTCGATTAGATTCCAGTCTGTAACTCACTCGCGGGTATCTGTTATTCTATATATAAACCACCCCGAACCCCTCGATTAGATTCCAGTCTGTAACCCATTTCCTGTATTTGCTCCCCACAATTTACCTCCAGTCCAGCCTCTGTCCCTCCATCACTGTCTAATTTTGTTTTCTCCAGCTGAGATGTCGCTTGCTGCAGCCAATCCCCAATACTGTTGATCTTTCGCAGAGTTTTCTCTCGCTCTTGCACCTCCTCCTCGATGTCCCTCTGACTCTTCTCGATTTTGTGCTCCAGGCTGTGAGAACAAACCCCCTGATTGAATGGCAGAGACTCATAGAGTTCAGGGTGTGAGGCCATACACGCCTACGCTTCCTGAATCCAGAGCAGTGTGTGTGCCGCAGGAGAGGTGAATGAGGGAGCCAGGGGGCGACCCTGTTATTGGGATGAGACAGCGAGGATGGTCCTTGTGTAATGGATGCTCTCTGCCTGTTATTAATGAGTGAACTAGTTCCCCTGCTCACTGCCAGCAAACATAATAAGAACCTTAATCCCTTTCCAATTAGTCAGGGAATAAACAAGGACCCATCGGCTGTCTCCAGTCTGCACAGGATGAGAGACCGAGCTGTCAGATAATAGGAGACAGTTACATACACTGCAACCAGGGGATTGAGAGTAAGCAGCAGACAATAACAGTTCACACCATGAGGGTCAGATTTAGGGCCATGGTGGGGGGTGGGGCGGAATGGGGAAGGTGGAGTCTTACAAAGTGGTCACTTCAGTGTCTGAGTTGGCACAGGGTCTGTAGTTGGTGACGCTGGTGAGAAATAAGAGAGTCATCCAACTTCACCTAACCCCTGCACTCATCCCCATTCACAGGCCCAAACTGAGGAATAACAGGCTTTTTAAAATTCATTCATGGGATGTGGGCTTCGTTGGCTGGGCCAGCATTTATTACCCATCCCTAGTTGCCCTTGAGAAGGTGGTGATGAGCTGCCACCTTGAACCGCTGCAATCCATGTGGTGTAGGTACACCCACAGTACTGTTAGGGAGGGTGGTGTGGGTACACCCACATAGTGCTGTTAGGGAGGGTGGTGTAGGTACACCCACATGGTGCTGTTAGGGAGGGTGGTGTTAGGGAGGGTGGTGTTAGGGAGGGTGCTGTTAGGGAGGGTGCTGTTAGGGAGGGTGGTGTTAGGGAGGGTGGTGTTAGGGAGGGTGGTGTTAGGGAGGGTGGTGTTAGGGAGGGTGGTGTTAGGGAGGGTGCTGTTAGGGAGGGTGGTGTTAGGGAGGGTGGTGTTAGGGAGGGTGGTGTGGGTACACCCACAGTGTTGTTAGGGAGGGTGGTGTGGGTACACCCACATGGTGCTGTTAGGGAGGGTGCTGTTAGGGAGGGTGGTGTGGGTACACCCACATGGTGCTGTTAGGGAGGGTGGTGTTAGGGAGGGTGGTGTTAGGGAGGGTGGTGTTAGGGAGGGTGCCGTTAGGGAGGGTGCCGTTAGGGAGGGTGCCGTTAGGGAGGGTGGTGTTAGGGAGGGTGGTGTTAGGGAGGGTGGTGTTAGGGAGGGTGGTGTTAGGGAGGGTGGTGTAGGTACACCCATAGTGCTGTTAGGGAGGGTGGTGTGGGTACACCCACATGGTGCTGTTAGGGAGGGTGCTGTTAGGGAGGGTGCTGTTAGGGAGGGTGGTGTTAGGGAGGGTGCTGTTAGGGAGGGTGTTGTTAGGGAGGGTGGTGTTAGGGAGGGTGGTGTTAGGGAGGGTGGTGTTAGGGAGGGTGCTGTTAGGGAGGGTGCTGTTAGGGAGGGTGCTGTTAGGGAGGGTGCTGTTAGGGAGGGTGGTGTGGGTACACCCACAGTGCTGTTAGGGAGGGTGGTGTTAGGGAGGGTGGTGTTAGGGAGGGTGGTGTTAGGGAGGGTGGTGTTAGGGAGGGTGCTGTTAGGGAGGGTGGTGTTAGGGAGGGTGGTGTTAGGGAGGGTGGTGTTAGGGAGGGTGGTGTGGGTACACCCACATGGTGCTGTTAGGGAGGGTGGTGTTAGGGAGGGTGGTGTGTGTCATGGGTGGCACCACAGCTGAGATATTCCCAGGTATTTCAGTTCCATAACACCCAGGGGCAATGGGTCTAATTCTATCACAAACCCGCCTCCTCCATCCCCAGCCATCACCGTGAGGGATGAAGTTTGGGATCTTCCTACTCTGGGTGGGGCTCAGTGTCGCACTCCAGACGGGAGCAGCTCACTCACCACAGCCCAGAAACGAAGCCTGGGCCTCTCCCCACTCACCTCCTGCATCGGCCCTCCATCGCTCGCAGTTCCTGAAGGACGGGCGCGGTTGGAGTTGGGTCCGAGGCCTCCTGAACACCGAGGACACTGGTCACCCGGCACAGCAGGATGGCCAGAGCTGATTGTTGGTCCTTCAGGTCACAATGGTAATGGCTGATGGATTTCTCCAGCTCCAGGAGCTCAGCTTTTGTAGCTTGTTCCCTCGGACCTTCAGGCAAATCATCTGGGAGATGGTCCTGGACGATGATAGCTCGATCAATCTGAAAGCCAAAAGAGAAAAGAACTTCATTTATATAGCAACTTCCACGTCAGGATGTTCCAAAGCGTTTCTCAGCCAATGAAATAATTTTTGAAGCGTAGTCATTGTTGTAATGTAAGAAACACAGCAGCCAATTTGTGCACAGCAAGATTCCAAAACAGCAGTGTGATATTGGATAATCTGTTTTAGTGACATTGGTTGAAAGATCAACATTGGCCGCAGGACATGGGGAGAACTCCCCTGTTCCCCTTCCACTAGCGGCTGTGGGATCTTTGATGCCAATCAAACAGGACCTTGTTTTACTGTTTAACTTGTTTCATCTTAAACATGGCACCTCGATAGTGCAGCACTCCTTCAGTACTGACTCCCCAACAGTGCAGCACTCCCTCAATACTGACTCTCCAACAGTGCAGCACTCCCTCAGTACTGACTCTCCAACAGTGCAGCACTCCCTCAGTACTGACTCTCCAACAGTGCAGCACTCCTTCAGTACTGACTCTCCAACAGTGCAGCACTCCCTCAATACTGACTCTCCAACAGTGCAGCACTCCCTCAGTACTGACTCTCCAACAGTGCAGCACTCCTTCAGTACTGACTCTCCAACAGTGCAGCACTCCCTCAATACTGACTCTCCAACAGTGCAGCACTCCCTCAATACTGACACTGCAACAGTGCAGCACTCCCTCAGTACTGACCCTGCGACAGTGCGGCACTCCCTCAGTACTGACCCTCCAACAGTGCGGCACTCCCTCAGTACTGACCCTCCAACAGTGCGGCGCTCCCTCAGCATTGACCCTCCAACAGTGCAGCACTTCCTCAGTACTGACCCTGCGACAGTGCAGCACTCCCTCAGTAACACACTGGAGTGCCGTTCTCAACAGTCATCAGCTCAGGGGTAGCACACTTGACTCTTAGTCAGAAAGTTATCTGTTCAAGTCCCAGTTTATACACTGGCCTATGTCAGCCCAGTTTGGAATGGTTTACTGACCTGTGTCAATCTGATTATACTTGGTTATTGGGCAGTGCTGGTCTGGTTTGTCCTGGGACACAGGCCTCTGTCAGTCCGGCCTGTAATAAAAGCAAAGTACTGCGGATGCTGGAGATCTGAAAGAGAAACAGAAAGTGCTGGAAATGTTCAGAGGTTTGGAAGAATCGGTGGAGAGAGAAGCAGAGCTAACGTTTCAAATCCAAAATGGCTCTTCTTCTGAATAGTAACTCTTTCTCTCTCCATAGATCCTGCCAGATCTGCTGAGTTTTTCCAACAATTTCTGTTTTTATTTCAGTCACATTTGTACCAGGTCACTGTCCTGAGTTGGTCTAGTTTGTACCAGGTCACTGTCCTGTGTTGGTCTAGTTTGTACCAGGTCACTGTCCTGTGTTGGTCTAGTTTGTACCAGGTCACTGTCCTGTGTTGGTCTAGCTTGTACCAGGTCACTGTCCTGTGTTGGTCTAGTTTGTACCAGGTCACTGTCCTGTGTTGGTCTAGTTTGTACCAGGTCACTGGCCTGTGTTGGTCTAGTTTGTACCGGGTCACTGGCCTGTGTAGGTCTAGTTTGTACCAGGTCACTGGCTTGTGTTGGTCTAGTTTGTACCAGGTCACTGTCCTGTGTTGGTCTAGTTTGTACCGGGTCACTGGCCTGTGTTGGTCTAGTTTGTACCATGTCACTGGCCTGTGTTGGTCTAGTTTGTACCATGTCACTGGCCTGTGTTGGTCTAGTTTGTACCGGGTCACTGGCCTGTGTTGGTCTAGTTTGTACCAGGTCACTGGCTTGTGTTGGTCTAGTTTGTACCAGGTCACTGTCCTGTGTTGGTCTAGTTTGTACCGGGTCACTGGCCTGTGTTGGTCTAGTTTGTACCATGTCACTGGCCTGTGTTGGTCTAGTTTGTACCATGTCACTGGCCTGTGTTGGTCTAGTTTGTACCGGGTCACTGGCCTGTGTTGGTCTAGTTTGTACCATGTCACTGGCTTGTGTTGGTCTAGTTTGTACCATGTCACTGGCCTGTGTTGGTCTAGTTTGTACCGGGTCACTGGCCTGTGTTGGTCTAGTTTGTACCATGTCACCGGCTTGTGTTGGTCTAGTTTGTACCATGTCACTGGCCTGTGTTGGTCTAGTTTGTACCGGGTCACTGGCCTGTGTTGGTCTAGTTTGTACCATGTCACTGGCCTGCGTTGGTCTAGTTTGTACCAGGTCACTGGCTTGTGTTGGTCTAGTTTGTACCGGGTCACTGGCTTGTGTTGGTCTAGTTTGTACCAGGTCACTGGCTTGTGTTGGTCTAATTTGTATCGGGTCACTGTCCTGTGTTGGTCTAGTTTGTACCAGGTCACTGGCCTGTGTTGGTCTAGTTTGTACCAGGTCACTGTCCTGCGTTGGTCTAGTTTGTATCAGGTCACTGGCCTGCGTTGGTCTAGTTTGTACTGGGTCACTGGCCTGTGTTGGTCTAGTTTGTACCGGGTCACTGGCCTGTGTTGGTCTAGTTTGTACTATGTCACTGACCTGTGTTGGTCTAGTTTGTACCAGGTCACTGGCCTGCGTTGGTCTAGTTTGTACCATGTCACTGGCCTGTGTTGGTCTAGTTTGTACCAGGTCACTGTCCTGTGTTGGTCTAGTTTGTACCGGGTCACTGGCCTGTGTTGGTGTGATTGACGATTTGTTCCCAATGATAAAAACAAAAAAACTGCGGATGCTGGAAATCCAAAACAAAAACCTTGAGTGCCCTACCATCCATTCTTAATTAGCACATTCGTTTAGATAATATCACCAACTTTAACTTTAACACCTATGTGTTCTATTGTACTATTGTCGTTGACATCTTTTGATGATCTGCTTCTATCACTGCTTGTTTGTCCCTACAACCACACCACCCCCCCCACCTCTCTCTCTCTCTATCTCTCCGCCCTCCACACACACACCTTAAACCAGCTCATATTTCAACTCTTTCTTGGACTCGAACTCAAGTTCTGTCGAAGGGTCATGAGGACTCGAAACGTCAACTCTTTTCTTCTCCGCCGCTGCTGCCAGACCTGCTGAGTTTTTCCAGGTAATTCTGTTTTTGATTTGTTCCCAATGGTTATTGGTGAGGTTTGTACCTGCTCACTGATGGTTTTCCATTCCTGTCTCAGGCCTGTGCAGTGGAATTCCTGCTCTCTCGCAGAGCCTTGGAGGCAGAGCCAGTGATCCCAGAGTCCGGACACAGCCTGGCTGACAGGTCCCTCACTGCCTGCTTCCCCCATCCTTTCCAAATCCTTGGCTCTCTCCCTCAGATCCAACATCTTCATCTCGAGCGAACTGATTTCTCTTCCCAGCGCCTTTGGTCAATGAAGAAAACAGCAACTTTCAACATTAGGAAACAATTGTTTTGAACTTACTGAATAGCTTACCCCTCTCCCAGGCGTGAATGTCTCTCACCACTAAGAAGCTGTTGCATAAATATTCTCGTATTCCCTTACATATCGAGGTTAAGGGTGATCTAACTGATTAAAGAATTTGAAAGGGTAGCTAGAACGAAACTATTTCCTCTGGTGTGGGAATCCAGCACAATTTCCACAGTTTAGCACGTTTTACAATCCACATGAATGCCTTAGATAAGGGGATGGAGTATAATATTCATCAGCAAACTTGGATAGAAAGTTAGGTTGGAAATTAAGTGTTGAGGAGGAGCAAAGAGGCTTCAGAGGGATATAGGCGGGTAGGGTGAGTGGGTAGGAAGTTGCAGATGGAATACATTGTGGTAGAGTGTGAAGTTATCCAGTTTACTGGGAGAAATGAAAAGGCAGAATCGTTTTAAATAATGTGAGACTAGGAAATGTTTACACTCAGAGGGGCCATGGGTGTCCTTGTACCTGAGTCACTGAAAGTTAACATGCAGATACCCTGTACATCAAACAACAGGAAGGCTCTGAAGAAGAGTCATACGGACTCGAAACGTTAACTCTGTTTCTCTCTCCACAGATGCTGCCAGACCTGCTGAGTTTTTCCAGCATGTTCTGCTTTTACTTAAGGCAGATAGTATGTTCATCTTTATTACAAAGAGATTGGAGTATAAGAGTAAAGATGTCTTACAACAATTATACAGGTCACATCTGATGGACAGTGTACGGCTGCTGTCTCCATACCTGAACTAGAGGGAATGTAAAAAAGGTTCACTAGACTGGCCCCTGGAATGAGGGGGTTGCCCTATGATGAGAGATTGAGTAGATCAGACTTATATTCCCTGGAGTTTGGAGGCATCATTGAGGCATATAAAATTTTTAAGGGGCTTGACAGAGTAGCTGCTGTGTAAATGTTTTCCCCTGACTAGGTAATCTGGGACACGGGGGCATAATCTTACTCCAAGATATTGTGTCAGAGGGCAGTGAAGAGCTGACCAAGTTGCTAAGGGTCTGGAGTCACATATGGGACAGACCCAGGCAAGGACAGCAGATCCCCTGTCCTAAAGAGGGTTTATGGGTAGGGGAGGGGAGGCTGTGGCCTAGTGGTGGTTTCACTGGAGGGTGGTGGAGGCGGGTTGCTTCACATCCTTTAAAAAGTACCTGGACGAGCACTTGGCACGTCATAACATTCAAGGCTATGGGCCAAGTGCTGGTAAATGGGATTAGGGAGGTAGGTCAGGTGTTTCTCACGTGTCGGTGCAGACTCGATGGGCCGAAGGGCCTCTTCTGCACTGTGATTCTGTGACACTGTGATATTGATGTTAGTAATAGTAGCTGAATCTTGCAGCATAGGAGGGCGTGGGGCCCATCTGGCTTATACCGGCTCATTTGAGGACTGAGATGAGGAGAAATGTCTTCACTCAGAGAGTTGTGAATCTTTGGAGTTCTGTACCCCAGAGGACTGTGGGTGCTCAGTCACTGAGAATATTCAAGGCAGATGTCGATAGATTTTTCAGGCGGTCATGGAATTAAGAGATATGGGGATAATATGGGAAAGTGAAGTTGATGCGGAATGTCAGCCACGATCATATCGAGCAGACTCAAGGGGCCAAATAGCCTACTCCTGTTCCTAGTGCTTATCTTCTTCCAAGGGAGTATAACCTTAAAACTGGAGCCTGGCTGTTCAGGGCTGATGTCAGGAAGCACTTCTTCACACAAAGGGAAGTGGAAATCTGGAACTCTCTTCCCCCAAAAAGACGTTGTGGCTGGGGGTGGGGGGGTCAAATGAAAATTCCAAAACTGAGATTGATTTTTTTTTCTTGATAATGGTAATGAGAGCTACAAAACCAAAGAAATGGAGTTAAGTTACTGACCAGCTGTGATCTAACTGAATAGCGGAAGAGATTCAAAGGGCTGAATGGCCTCTTCCTGTTCTTATATTCCTAGCTCCTGCAGCACTTTTACCGTACACTGTCTCTGAGGGCATCCTGTCCCCATCTTTCCACTAATGTCATCTGTTTGTGGGGTGGGGGGTTACTCAACAGCTGCTACTGGTCAGTTCTCCTGATTCCTCCGCTGGGGGTCAGGTGGTCATCGCTGCTTTCTCTTTGAGAGAGTGGGTAGAGTCTATGATTGGGTAGAATGTACAACTACCTGGGCTGTGCGAGGAGATTAAATTGGTGAGTCTTTCTGTCCCTTCCCTATATTCCTGTAGTTAGAATGAAACTGCCTTACAAACCCATGTGTTTGATTTAATCTACCTCACAGGTTCAGACACATACAGAGACTGAGACACAGATTCAGACACAGACGTAGATACAAACCTGTAGACGCAGTCCCAGCTAGAGGCAGACCCAAACACAAAGTCAGACATTGACCCAAGCATACAAAGATGCAAACACATGCAGACTTGGAGACAGATGCAGACACAGACATAGACAGTCACAGACAGATGCAGACAGAGATAGAGACACAGACTGATGCAGACACAGATGCAGACATAGACTGAAGACTTGTGCTCCAGAACTTGTTCCAGTCCAGCTACAGGCATCTACCCAGCTATGTGGAAAATTGTCCAGGTATGCCCGGTACACAAAAAGCAGGACAAATCCAACCCGGCCAATTACCGCCCCATCAGTCTACTCTCCATCATCAGTAAAGTAATGGAAGGGGTCATCAACAGGGCTATCAAGTGGCACTTGCTTAGCAATAACCTGCTCACTGACGCCCAGTTTGGGTTCCGCCAGGTCACTCAGCTCCTGACCTCATTACAGCCTTGGTTCAAACATGGACAAAAGAGCTGAGCTCCAGAGGCGAGATGAGAGTGATTGCCCTTGACATCAAGGCAGCATTTTACTGAGTGTGGCATCAAGGACCCTGAGCAAAACTGGACTCAATGGGTTAAAAGCAAAATACTGCGGATGCTGGAAATCTGAAACAAAAACAAAAATTGTTTTTGGAGTCAATGGGTGTCAGGGAGAAAACTCTCTACTGGTTGGAGTCATACCTAGCACAAAGGAAGATGGTTGTCGGAAGACCTGGACAATATCCAGGCTTGGGCTGACAAGTGGCAAGTAACAATTGCGCCACACAAGTGTCAGGCAATGACCATCTCCAACAAGAGAGAATCCAACCATCGCCCCTTGATGTTCAGTGGCATTACCATCTATCAACATTCCCACTACCTATATCCTGGAGGTTACCATTAACCAGAAACTGAACTGGACCAGCCATATAAACACTGTGGCTACAAGAGCAGGTCAGAGGCTGGGAATCCTGCAGCAAGTAACTCACCTCCTGACTCCCCAAAGCCTGTCCACCATCTACATGGCACAAGTCAGGAGTGTGATGGGATACACCCCACTTGCCTGGATGAGCGCAGCTCCCACAACACTCAAGAAGCTCAACACTAACCAGGACAAAGCAGCCCGCTTGATTGGCACCCCATCCACAAACATTCACTCCATCCACCACCAATGCACAGTAGCAGCAGTGTGTGTACCATCTACAAGATGCACTGCAGCAACTCACCAAGGGTCCTTTGACAGCACCTTCCAAACCCACGACCACTACCATCTAGAAGGACAAGGGTAGCAGACACATGGGAACACCACCACCTGGAAGTTCCCCTCCAAACCACTCACCATCCTGACTTGGAAATATATCACCGTTCCTTCACTGTCGCTGGGTCAGAATCCTGGAACTCCCTCCCTACCAGCACTGTGGGTGTACCTACACCACATGGACTGCAGTGGTTCAAGAAGGCAGCTCACACCACCTTCTCAAGGGGTAATTAGGGATGGGCAATAAATGCCCACATCCCGTGACTGAATTAAAAAAAAGACGGATGCAGACACAGATGTAGAGACAGATTGAGGCACAGACAGGTGCAGACCCACACACATCCTGAAGCTCTGGCTGGTGTGTGACACAGATTAATGTAATTTTTTTTACCGCCTGTCTTTCCACTTGCTCAATTGCCGCTTTATAGGACATCGGGATCTGTGCTGCGGAGTCTTTGAGGGCTGTTTCCAGGGTGTCGAGGGAGCCTGAGAGTTGCCTGCAGCTTGTCACATATTCTCTCAGTTTCTCCGGGTACCTGGCCCAAGCAGCAGAAATAATTAACTTAGTTTTTTTTTTAAATTTACAGATGACACATTAGAAGGGAAGCATTGGATTTAACTGAGAATCTCCATTCAGACTGCCATTTGCCCTTCAAACAAAAACAACATGCATTTATATAGCACCTTCCACTTAGTAAAACATCCCAAGGAGCCCCACAGAAGCAAACTCGGGGCATTGCTGGACCAAGAGCCAATATGGGTCAGTGAGCACCGGAGTGATGGGGGAACAGGACTCGGTCTGGGTCAGAACAAGGGCAACAGAATTTTCTGGTGCAAAAGCAAAAAACAAAGAGAAGACAAATGGCAGATGAAAGTTAACACAGAGAAGTGTAAAGTGTGATACATTCCAGTAGGAGGCAATATAAACTCAAGGCTATATAACTTTAAAGGTGTACTGGAGGAGATGGACCTGGGTTTATACAAACGTTTGGAGATGGTGGGACAAATTGAGACGGGCGTTAAAAAAAAATATGGAATCCTTGATTTTGTAAACAAGGGAATAAAGAACAAAAGGTAGGAAATGATGATCCTTCTTCTCCAGGTAGCTGCCTGGATTATTTGAGGGTTGCTGGGCCACAGCTGATGTGATGACTTTCCTCTCGGGCAGGGCAAGGACACAGGGTCCAGGTCTACCTCAGCCCGGCTCCATTGGTGTTACCATGAGCCAAATGCTAACCTCTCACTAACTGAGCTTAACCGGACCCCCTGCGGTGATGTGAAGCTGTACGGGACACGGGTCAGACCCCAGCCGAGCTCTATGTTCAGTTCTGGGGACTGCACTTTAGGAAGGATGTGGAGGGGGTGTGGAGGAGATTTACCAGAAGGGGAATCACCAGGGACAAGGGACTTCAGTGAATGAGGAGAGACTGGGGAAGCTGGGAATGTTCTCCTCGGAGCAGGGAAGGTCAAGAGAAGTAAAAACAGAACATGTTGGAAATATACATCGGCCTGAAATAGTGATCCTCCAATGATGCTGCGCTCCCTCGATACTGACGCTTGGACAGTGCGGCACTGTCTCATACTGACCCTCTGACACTGCAGCACTCCCTCAGTACTGACACTCTGACAGTGCGGCACTGTCTCAGTACTGACCCTCTGACAGTGCGGCACTCCCTCACTACTGACCCTCCAACAGTGCGGCACTCCCTCGGTACTGACCCTCTGACAGTGCAGCACTCCCTCAGTACTGACCCTCCAACAGTGCGGCACTGTCTCAGTACTGACCCTCTGACAGTGCAGCACTCCTTCAGTACTGACCCTCCAGCAGCGCAGCACTCCCTCAGTACTGACCCTCCGACAGTGCAGCACTCCCTCAGTACTGACCCTCCAACAGTGCAGCACTACCTCAGTACTGACCCTCTGACAGTGCAGCACTCCCTCAGTACTGACCCTCCGACAGTGCAGCACTCCCTCAGTACTGACCCTCTGACAGTGCAGCACTCCCTCAGTACTGACCCTCCGACAGTGCAGCACTCCCTCAGTACTGACCCTCCGACAGTGCAGCACTCCCTCAGTACTGACCCTCTGATAGTGCAGCACTCCCTCAGTACTGACCCTCCGACAGTGCAGCACTCCCTCAGTACTGACCCTCTGACAGTGCAGCACTCCCTCAGTACTGACCCTCTGACAGTGCAGCACTCCCTCAGTACTGACCCTCCGACAGGGCAGCACTCCCTCAGTACTGACCCTCCGACAGGGCAGCACTCCCTCAGTACTGACCCTCTGACAGTGCAGCACTCCCTCAGTACTGACCCTCTGACAGTGCAGCACTCCCTCAGTACTGACCCTCTGACAGTGCAGCACTCCCTCAGTACTGACCCTCTGACAGTGCAGCACTCCCTCAGTACTGACCCTCCGACAGGGCAGCACTCCCTCAGTACTGACCCTCCGACAGTGCAGCACTCCCTCAGTACTGACCCTCTGACAGTGCAGCACTCCCTCAGTACTGACCCTCTGACAGTGCAGCACTCCCTCAGTACTGACCCTCCGACAGTGCAGCACTCCCTCAGTACTGACCCTCTGATAGTGCAGCACTCCCTCAGTACTGACCCTCTGACAGTGCCGCACTCCCTCAGTACTGACCCTCCGACAGTGCAGCACTCCCTCAGTACTGACCCTCTGACAGTGCAGCACTCCCTCAGTACTGACCCTCTGACAGTGCAGCACTCCCTCAGTACTGACCCTCTGACAGTGCAGCACTCCCTCAGTGCTACACAAGGAACATCAGGAATGGAGCTTGACTCTACCATTATTGAATTCACTGAGCCGTGGCTGACACACTAAGAGCATTAGAAGCTCGGATACTTCTACAAGTGGCTGTCAGTGATTCCCTGACTGTGTTGATTATTAAGTTATACCAGGTTAATGCCTGGACAGATTAGTTCCAGCATTTTGATGCTACTCACTTTTCCACATCCTCCTGCTCCATCTCGAAAGAATCCGGTAGGTTTTTGGCAGCAGACTGTCTGCTCTGATCCCCTTCTGTCTGGACCAGCTGGGACTCTCTGTGTCTTTTCGCCACTGTCCCCTCCTTGATTGTTTCATCTTTTCTGCGCTGTGGGTCTGTGTCCTGCTCCTGGATCTGCTCGGGTACCACACAGGGAGCCTGGAGACAGGCAAAGGGATAGGGAAGCAGGAATGAGAACACTTGCACTCAGTGCACATCAGAATCCACACCATGATTCTCAAATACTTACCCCCACTGTGAACCCCACACCCCCAGCCCCCCCTCACCCTAAATCCCAAATCCCCATTCCCACCTTAAACCAAAGTCACACTCCCACCCTGAACACCATTCCCACCTTCAACCCCACTCACACCCCCACCCTGAACACCATTCCCACCTTCAACCCCACTCACACCCCCACCCTGAACACCATTCCCACCTTCAACCCCACTCACACCCCCACCCTGAACACCATTCCCACCTTCAACCCCACTCACACCCCCACCCTGAACACCATTCCCACCTTCAACCCCACTCACACCCCCACCCTGAACACCATTCCCACCTTCAACCTCACTCACACCCCCACCCTGAACACCATTCCCACCTTCAACCCCACTCACACCCCCACCCTGAACATCATTCCCACCTTCAACCCCACACACCCCCACCCTGAACACCATTCCCACCTTCAACCCCACACACCCCCACCCTGAACACCATTCCCACCTTCAACCCCACTCCTATCCTGAACCCACAGATGCCACCCACTTGCTGCCTGGGGTCACTGTGGTACTGCCCGTGTTTATGAGCTGCATTCTGTCTCCAGACAAAGATTTCCCAAGTAAAACTAATCACTTCATTATAGATGAGATCAAAGATGTAAACAAAGCAGAAAGGTTCAATAATAAATCTCCAGGGAGAGATGGTATTTATCCCAGAGCGCTGAGAGAGACTCAGCAGATTTGTGAAGCTCTAACATTTTGAAGAAGCCAGTGTACACTGGAGACCTGCCGGGATATTGGAAATAGGACGACAGTCACCACATTCAGAAAGGCGAATAAAACAGACACAGCAAAATACAGGCCCATTAATCTCCCAGGCAGTGTAAAATAAACAAATGGGGTGATGAGCAAAATTAAATATGAGGATTATTCACATAACTGTAGCCTGGCTAACAGAGAAGAGAAAATCCCTGAGCAAACTCCTCAATCTCTGAGAAAATTACAACCCCCAGGACAGGGGTGGGGACACATCTTCCAGTGTCGTAAACCTCGACTTCCATAAGGCTTTAGATAAAGTTCCACACGGGATGCTTTGATTAAACAGGGTTCAGGAAGTTCAGGTAAACACTGGGAATGGTGGGAAACTGGCTGAAGGATGGGAAACAATGGTGTCTCACTACAGGACCACTGTCAAGCCTCTGGACTCCTCCAATTCTGGCCATGCGCATTCCCAGTTTTAATCGCTGCTTTTGGCTGTGTGGGTCTTTAGTCCTGGAATTCCCTTGCTAAATCTCTCTATCTTTCTCCCTCCTGTTTTGAGACCTAGAAAACCTACTTCCTTGATCAAGTCTGACTGAATAGCTCCTTATTCAAAAAGCAGAGTACTGTGGGTGTTGGAAATCTGAAATAAAAACAGAAAACTCAGGGCCACGGACCTGTCTGACCTGCTGAGTATTTTCAGCACTTTGGGTTTTTATATCTAATATCTCCTTATGTGGCTTGGTGTAAACGATTTTTTTAATGCTGCTGTGCAGTCCCTTTGGATGTTTCACCAAGCTTGAAGGTGTTATATAAATGCAAGTGATTGTTGATTTTGGAAGTGCTGCGTGTGGAATCTTGGTGCTATGTTGATGGGCTGAATGGCCTCCTTCTGTACTGTATGATTTGATGCTCCTATGATTCTAAGCTCTCCTGTGCTCTGCTTATTAATATATTGAAGAGTGTAATCATTACCTGAGACAATTCCTCCGCTGTGGGTGTGATCTCATCATCACTGGGGTCTTCTGTGCTCTGCACCAGCTCCTCGTGTTCACCCAGACTACGTGGGGAACCCTGCTGACCTCTGACCCTGGGTCCTGAGGCAGGCGGTCCACCCTGTGAAAGTGAAGCAGACGGCAGTGTGGCACCCTGATATTGTAGCCAGCCCTGATGGAGCAGCTGAGCTGCCAGAGACGACACACCCACCTCACTCCCTTCCCCATCAACCTGCCAGAGACGACACCCCCACCTCACTCCCTTCCCCATCAACCTGCCAGAGACGACACCCCCACCTCACTCCCTTCCCCATCAACCTGCCAGAGACGACACCCCCACCTCACTCCCTGCCCCACCAACCTACATGGAAGTAAAGTTGGCCTTCACTACAGGCCACTAGCTATATTATTTGTAAGTGCAGTTCTGTGCTAGCCTTCAGTAATGGGTTTTACACATCCCCCTGCGCTCGCTGAATTACATTGGCTCCCAGTCCAGCAACACCTCAATTTTAAAATCCTCATCCCTGTTTTCAAATCCCTCCGTGGACTCGCCCCCCCTCTCCCTCTCTCTGTAATCTCCCCCTGACCCATAGCCCTCCGAAATCTGTGCCACCCTCTAATTCTGGCCTCTTCCACATTAGCGATTTCAGCTGCCTGGGCCCTAAGCTCTGGAATTCCCTCCCTTACCCTCTCCACCTCTCTACCTCCCTCTGCTCCTTCAAGACGCTCCCTAAAACTGACCACTTTGTCCATGTTTTTGGTCATCTGACTTAATATCTCCTTAATGTGGTTCACTATCAATATTTGTAAAATGATCTTTCCTGTGAAATGCCTTTGGGTGTTTTAATATAAACAGTAAATGGTACTCTGTAAATATCCTATCTAACTACAGGCTGGTTGTACAGATACTGAGCCACACGGACTGCAATGGTTCCCAGCTCCGGTCCCCGGTTTTACTGTGATGAGATCTAGCGGAGTTACAATCAGGACATTCCAACTGACTTGGGAGAATGAGCTGGGCTTCCAGCTTCTGATCACCAACTAGTGACTCGTGCTGCAAGAGCTGGTGACCATGTGACTGTGCCAAACCCCTCCCCCACCCCTCAATAGGTGATATTGGGAGTGCCCATCGAACCAAACCTCAGCTAGAATCACCATGATACAAAGGCTGTGGGACATTGAGACATTGAGACGACAGCTGGCATTCCTTGAATATAGATTAAGGGGTGACCTAATTAATGTGTTTAAGGTGATTAAAGGTGATAGGGTAGATACAGATCAGACAAGATCTAATTGAATGGCAGAGTGGGCACAAAGGGCTGAATAGCCTCCTCCTGTACATTCTTAGTATTCTATACTAGAAAACTAGTTGTTGAAGGATAGAACTGGAGCCAATCTTTACACACTTTTAGAAGTATTTATTTACAGCAATACACATTACAAGCATACACCTCCTAACCCAACTCCCAAAGTTTTAGTCTGTGTCTATTTCTAGATCTTTTATTGAGTTCAAATTTCACCATTTGCTGTGGTGGGATTTGAACCCAGGTTGCCGGAGAATCACCTTAGGTCCCTGGAGTACAAGTCCAGTGATATGACACTGCATCACCACCCCTGTGTCTATTTCTAGGGGCACAAAAAATCCCCAGTTAATGCCCATCACCTGAATACAATTAAACACAATTAATACACACTGAACATCCTCAGGGGAGGGAGAAATCTGAAGGTGAGAAAAAGATGGTTTTATAAGGAGGAAATACTTTCAAAAACAAATGATTTGCATCCCAAGATTGTATGTTCCTGGGCTCCTCCATCAAACATTAAATCATTAGATCTGTTGAAATCATGTCTCTCAAGATTGAATTTTACCTTTTACAAAATGGAAGGATTTGGCAATATCTGGGCATTTGGATTAACCTGGGATTTTGCTAAAAAGGTTATAAATTCACCTGGGAACTGTCAATAAGCAGGCCTCATCCAAGAAATCACCTGACCTTTATGGTACTTGAGGAAGATCTAATTGTTTGTTTTGAACAACAATCACTTTAACTGATGGGGAAAAAACTGAAAAGGCAAAGATTGGGAACTCGCTGGGATTCACATGGGAGAGAGGGAAGAAACTGAAGTTGTGAACCTGCTGGTTTTGAAGGCAGTCTTGTTGGGAACAAGCTGAGGAAGGAAAGCTAACCTAACTGGCTCTCTCTCACTACCCTGCCTGCAATTGTGTGTGGCTTTCAATGTATAGCCAGAGAACCTCATCTGAGTGTAACTGGTCTGAATTTGGACCTGCAAAGCCGAGACCAGTTGGTGAGAACTCCCAGGAGTCCACCAGGATCAGCAGCCCATCTTCACACGAGGGAACTCCAGGTCGACAGCACCGAGATCCTGCAAACTTTATGCTTTATTTTATAACACCCACCCGCTAAGGCCCAACTCTGCAGAGAGACTCTATCTGTTTGTCCTTTGTCTGTGCGCATGCGTCTGTCTGTGCGCGTGCATCTGTCTGTGCGCATGCGTCTGTCTGTGCGCGTGCGCACGCGTCTGTCTGTGCATGTGCGTGTGCGTCTGTCTGTGTGCGTGCATGGTGTGTGTGTGTCTGTCTGTGTGTGTGTCTGTCTGTGTGTGACTGTCTGTGTGTGTCTGTCTGTGTGTGTGTCTGTCTGTGCGCATGCGTGTGCATCTGTCTGTGCGCGTGCATGGTGTCTGTCTGTGTGTGTGTCTGTGTGTGTGTGTGTGTGTGTGTGTCTGTGCGCGTGCGTCTGTCTGTGCGCATGCGTCTGTGCGCGTGCATGGTGTGTGTGTGTCTGTCTGTCTGAGTGTGTGTGTGAGTGTGTGTGTGTGTGTGAGTGTGTGTGTGTGTGTCTGTGTGTTGTGTGTGTGTGTGTGTGTGTGTGTGTCTGTCTGTCTGTCTGTCTGTGTGTGTGTGTGTGTGTGTGTGTGTGTGTCTGTCTGTGTGTCTGTGTGTTGTGTGTGTTTGTGTGTGTGTGTGTGTGCTGGGGAAATTCAGAAGAGATGGATATTTGCAATTTGTTAGAAAGAAGTTTCATTTTATGATAAACAATCGTTCTGAGTTTATTGAAAGAAGCTGGTTGGAGACTTTTTTATTCTGGGCTGCAGTCAGGAAATAGACAATTGGCTATTTTGGTGAGAAAATTAATCTTTTAAATGAATGTTCCGGCCTGTGGAGTAGTGGAGCTGGATGATACGCGCACTCCTCCCATCCCAGTTGTGACACTGCCCAGGGGACAATTTCAAAGGAGAGCAGGAGAGTTCCTGACCAATATTCCTCTCTCAATCAGTATCTCTAAAATAGTTGGTCTCCTTGCTTATTAATGACAGTCACTAAACATTGGGCGGAATCGTCCCAGGTTTGCACAAAGTGCAGTGCTGGGTGGGACGAAAGTTGTTTTACCCGGCGGCGGCTGTAATGCTGGGTTTTCCTGCCAAATCATCCCATTCCCGCCTCATTAATTATGCAGCCACAGGAAGCACACCATCTCACTGGTGGGCTGCCTCTGAATCTCCCACCACGCCATTCCCTCACCGCCTCCTCACGCAGGGCACCATACCTAAACTGCAGCCGCACACACACTTCTCAATGCTCGCAGCCCAGGACTGCTCCAGTGAAGACATGGCCCCAAATGCCAAGAAGAGTGCAGCCCCCAGATTCAATGACACATCTTTGGGACACCTTCTGGGTGCCGGGGTGGCCTCGGTAATGTCCTCTACCCTCACTCTGGCCACAGGAGGCCCATCAGTCTCACCACTCCAGCTTGGGAGGTGGTGGCAGAGGTGGTCAGTGCCAATGCTGCACACAAGGGGTCGGTCATCCAGTGCAGAAAGAGGATGAATGATCTCATCTGTGCAGCCAGGGTAAGGCAACCATCCCATCACTCTGAACTCACACTCACAAGGCCATTATACATTCAGTGGCATCTCACTCACTGCCAGCCCAAGGGATATCACCACTCTCTCTCTCTCTCTCTCTCTCTCTCACACAAATACCCTCACGTGTTCACCTGGCCTCACCTTCTCTGGAGCCTGCCCCCTCACCCTCACCATCTTGAGGCCGCTTGCACAGATCAACACGTGTCCCCACAACACACCCTGGGATACCCTCCTTCCCCAGTACAGCCCTGGCCCTGCAGCTTCTTCCCTTGCCTGAGGCCGCTTCTTCCCCTTCCCTAAGCAAGCCCTAGCCCTGCAGCCATTGAAAACCACCCCTGCCTTACGGCTGGTCTGGTAGGTAGAGACCTGCCCGTGAGCCTCCCTAACAGTGACCTGGTGCTGCTAGCGGATCCTGGCGCTGATGACTGTGAGCATTGCCGGCAGCAAGGAAGGCATCAAACCTCAAAGTCCCGAGTGAAGTGCAGCTCACCAGGTGCACCTCGCTTACATACAGTTGTGAAACACATCTGTTGCTATCAGGCTGATGTGCTCGGATGACCCAGCGTAGGTGAGGGTGGGGGTGGGGGTGGGGGTGAAGGTGGGGGTGGGGGTGGGGGTGGGGGTGGGGGTGAAGGTGGGGGTGAAGGTGGGGGTGGGGTTGAGGGTGGGGGTGGGGGTGGGGGTGAAGGTGAGGGTGGGGGTGGGGGTGGGGGTGAAGGTGGGGGTGGGAGTGGGGGTGGGGTTGAGGGTGGGGGTGGGGGTGAGGTTGAAGGTGGGGGTGGGGGTGGGGTTGAGGGTGGGGGTGGGGGTGAGGGTGGGGGTGGGGGTTGGGTTGAAGGTGGGGGTGGGGTTGAGGGTGGGGGTGGGGGTGGGGGTGAGGGTGGGGGTGGGGGTGGGGGTGGGGGTGGGGGTGGGGTTAAGGGTGGGGCTGAGGGGATGATTCCGGTGAGCAGGGCTTTACAGTGAGATGCTAAAGTATTGAAATGAGGTTCCCGACGTGTGGTAGTGGGAATCACAGCCCCACCATTGACGGGTGGAGCAGACGATCGCAAACTGGTTTCACAATGGCGTGAGAGTGATGTCTGGCCTGCCCACCAAGACACCCCAAACCAACAGGTCTGGAAGACTGCAGCCACTGTTTCTACATCACAGAGGCTGCTTCAGGAGCACTTCATTGGCCGTTAAGCATTTGGGCTTTTCTGAGGCACTAGAGAAATGAAACCTTTCTTTCTTTTACACCTTAAAGTGCCTGACTAAATGTGACAGCCTTTGGAAAGTGATGAGGTGCTATCTAAATGCAAGCTTGATTGGATTTATACTTTTGTTAAGACTGTGCGTGTGGAACTGAATAGCCAATTACCTGTGGGTCACGAAGGGATCGGAGGTTTTGTTTCCTGCTGTGATTTGTGACTGAAGCTTCCATTGGCTCAATCTTGACCCGTGACTGAGCCAGACCACCACTCGGCTCCTCGACCCTGGTGCTCAGTTGGTCTTTGATGTGCTTCACCTGCTCCATCTTCTTCCTCACTGTCGATTCCACCACCTTTTTGAGGAAAGATTATGAAAGGTGAAAGGTTCCACATTTCCCCACCCCCCACACCCCCCACTCGGACCAGTGAGGTTGTGTGCTGGCATTTACACCCCCGCTCGGACCAGTGAGGTCACGTCCTGGCATTTACACCCCCGCTCGGACCAGTGAGGTCCTGTCCTGGCATTTACACCCCCGCTCGGACCAGTGAGGTCATGGGTCCTGTACTGGCATTTACACCCCCCTGTAGGATGGCATCAGGGGACCTGTGATCGTGCAGCCTCACTGCCTCTTGGGGTAGGGAGCAGAAAAGAGATCACCCTGGGCCAGTAAGTTGCCATGTTTTCAATATTCCTGGTGGGAGGTACAAAGACCTCAGTGTCCTGGCTCAGTGATGGGGAAGCACCACCAAAACAATGTGGCCACTCATGACACAGATGGCCAATTATTCTTATTAGCTCAACTGGCATGAGAAGGTGGTGGGGGGACCCCTTGAACTTCTAATAAACATGGTGATTGGCCATGTCAGAGGGCGCGGAGGGTCGAGCATGTGATGTGGGACTGGAGTCACCTGTCGATCAGGTTGGGTAAGAACAGCAGGTTTCCTTCCTTAAAAGGCATCGCTGTTGGGATCCGGGAAACGCTCTGCCTGGAAATAGTGGTGGAAACCAATTCAATAAAAACATGTTAATGGGCATGTTTGGGGAATGGGAGGAGTCTGTCAGCAGTGGG